>NW_026099345.1:307500-320000 GCF_024542735.1 Bombus huntii | reverse complement strand
GAACAACTTCGTAACGGACTCACATGCGCATCTTCCTCGGGTACAGAAACGCTGCGGAAAACACCTCGAGCTTGTAGTTACAGCAGCACCCGTGTATAGCCGATCTTAGACACACGCTAGTTCGCACACGCGTTACATATATAATATGTAAGATTTCCGACGAACGTGGCTTTTCGGGAGCCAGGCGCGCGGGCAGAGAGATACACGACGACGGGGAAAATTCGTCCCGATACGAGTACGTGTACTCTCCGATCTCCGCGCGACGCTGGGGATCATACCTCCCTAAGTCGTCAGAGCGCTCGAAGAAATCTCGCGTGTGCGTTCCCGGATCTACGGCTGATACTTTCGGGGCTTGTAAAAAAGCACAGAGCGTGTAAAACGCAACGACGACCCATCGATGCGACGGTCCTCGTTGTTGTCAGTCGCTTTCGCGAAGAGACGGAGTGGGCATTCGATCCCTGGGGCTGTACGAGAGTCTTAAGAAAAGACGGTAGATTATGGCAAAGTTTCGCACGCCATCGAGTTTAGGTTTTTTTTTTGGTTCTCTCTTCTCTCCTCTCTCGACCGAGTTCCCATATTTGCTTTCTCTCTCAGTCTCGCCAAATATAATATTCTTTTAAGACGACGTCGGGGGCGCGGACCTTCGTGCGTCGAACACCGGCAAACGTAGCATATATCGCCTGATATGAAAAAAAAATCGGTCACGAGGAGAACACTACGAGTATATACGTTCGATAACCGATACACGAAGCGGTGCATAAGCGGGCGGTCGCCCTCGTAAGGACGACTCACGACGCCGCGAGCACTCACGCAGGTCCGTGACCGGTTCTCTCCGCTCTTATTCGTATCCCTTCGTATACCTTCGTCCGACTCTGAAACGTTCTCTTATAATTTTTAAGAAGAACGACGGCGGGTTGTCAAGGCAAGAAGGGACAGAGAGAGACAGAGGTAGAGTTTCGTAGTCTCCCGTGAACACGATAGATTATATATCGAGCATGCGTACGACTTGCACGGTCTCTGCACGACCGCGACGAACGCCGACGAGCGTCCAACAATCGCTCGTACGTCGCGTATGTTCTCTCCGTCCGCTCTTATTCGTATCCTCGTTCTTGTACCTTCGTCCGACTCTGAAACGTTCTCTTATATAAAGAAGAACGACGGCGGGTTGTTAAGGCAAGAAGGGACAGAGAGAGACAGATACGGAGAGTAACGATACGCAACGCAAGCAGTCTTAGGTTTACGTGAGCAACCCTCAGCCAGGCGTGGTCCAGGAATTGTATCCGTGGACCGCAATGTGCGTTCGAAATGTCGATGTTCATGTGTCCTGCAGTTCACACGTTGACGCGCAATTAGCTGCGTTCTTCATCGACCCACGAGCCAAGTGATCCACCGTTCAGGGTAATCTTTTATAAATTTACAACAGTTCAATACTCAAATGTACTCTTCTCGGTTCTAGCGAAGCCGAGTTCCGTCACGTTCGACCAACGGGAATCGAACGCGCAGAAGTCGCCATAGGATTGACGACACAAAAACGTTCGAAAAAAAAAGAAAACGACGAACGCGCGAAGATACGCGCGTTCGCCGGCCGGGCGTAAAGTACATTATGATATATAACAACCATCGAGATCGAAGCTCCGTTCGTCAGGAAACGACGGGGATATATACACCCGATTCTGAATCCTCTGTACAGCACACGATCTCGCGAACGAGTAAGCACGGTGGCTAGCCCATGTTATATATGTGTTTGATTCTACTCTCTCGTCCAATTATTCAAGAAACAGCGCGCGTGCATCTCTCCATCGTTCGGGTGATAGTAAAGATTCGATGGGATTCGCGCGGCCGTCCGCCTCGAGCGGTCTTTCGTCCCAATATCCAGAAGCAGAGTTTGAAAAACTCTAGCGACGGCACGGGTGTCCGACTCACGACATCGAGGTTTCGAAGCCGGCGATCCCCTCCGAACGGATGGCGACCACGCGACCGACTGAAAGCATGAAAAATCGACGAAAGATAGAACACATCTCCGTTCGGGTGGTGTTTTTTTTTTTAAAAAAAAAAAAAACAAAAATTCGATGGGACTCGCAGCCATCGTCCTCGCGCGGTCTTTCGTCCCGATATCCAGAAGCAGAGTTTGAAAAACTCTAGCGACGGCACGGGTGTCCGACTCACGACAACGAGGATAGACAGCCGGTCCCCTCCGAACGGGTTATGCGACGATAAACTCGATGAAACTTTAGTCTCGTTCAGGTAGTGTGTGTCTTGTAAATCAAAAATTCGATGGGACTCGCATCCATCGTCCTCGCGCGGTCTTTCGTCCCAACATCCAGAAGCAGAGTTTGAAAAACTCTAGCGACGGCACGGGTGTCCGACTCACGACAACGAGGATAGACAGCCGGTCCCCTCTGAACGGTATATTATATATGAGATGATAGACGACAAACTGGATGAAACTTTAAGTCTCGTTCAGGTAGTGTGTAAATCAAAAATTCGATGGGACTCGCATCCGTCGTCCTCGCGCGGTCTTTCGTCCCGATATCCAGAAGCAGAGTTTGAAAAACTCTAGCGACGGCACGGGTCTCCGACTCACGACAACGAGGAAAGACAGCCGGTCCCCTCTGAACGGTATATTATATGAAACTTTAAGTCTCGTTCAGGTAGTGTTTAAATAAAAAATTCGATGGGACTCGCATCCGTCGTCCTCGCGCGGTCTTTCGTCCCGATATCCAGAAGCAGAGTTTGAAAAACTCTAGCGACGGCACGGGTGTCCGACTCACGACAACGAGGAAAGACAGCCGGTCCCCTCTGAACGGTATATTATATGAAACTTTAAGTCTCGTTCAGGTAGTGTTTAAATAAAAAATTCGATGGGACTCGCATCCGTCGTCCTCGCGCGGTCTTTCGTCCCGATATCCAGAAGCAGAGTTTGAAAAACTCTAGCGACGGCACGGGTGTCCGACTCACGACAACGAGGAAAGACAGCCGGTCCCCTCTGAACGGTATATTATATGAAACTTTAAGTCTCGTTCAGGTAGTGTGTAAGTCAAAAATTCGATGGGACTCGCATCCGTCGTCCTCGCGCGGTCTTTCGTCCCGATATCCAGAAGCAGAGTTTGAAAAACTCTAGCGACGGCACGGGTGTCCGACTCACGACAACGAGGATAGACAGCCGGTCCCCTCTGAACGGTATATAATATGAAACTTTAAGTCTCGTTCAGGTAGTGTGTAAGTCAAAAATTCGATGGGACTCGCATCCGTCGTCCTCGCGCGGTCTTTCGTCCCGATATCCAGAAGCAGAGTTTGAAAAACTCTAGCGACGGCACGGGTGTCCGACTCACGACAACGAGGATAGACAGCCGGTCCCCTCTGAACGGTATATAATATACATTATGCGACGGTAGACGATCAACTAGACGAAACTTTAGTCTCGTTCAGGTGGTGTAAAAAAAATTCGATGGGATACGCACGCACGGCTGTCGTCGTCCTCGAGCGGTCTTTCGTCCCAATATCCAGAAGCAGAGTTTGAAAAACTCTAGCGACGGCACGGGTGTCCGACTCACGACATCGAGGCTTCGAAGCCGGCGGCGTTCCCCTCTGAACGAACTTCGGCTAGACTAGTTACGAATCGTTGCTACACATCGTCTTCATCGTCGTCGTCGTCGACATCGACATCATCATCATATCATCATCATCATCATCATCATCATCGGTCATCGTCGCATAGCGGGCCAACATCCACGCGATGCGTCTTCGTTCTAGGTTACCCGATCCACGAGTATGTTACACGTGGTTTCGTTATTTCGAACGAAACGACATACGAAGAGCACACGCCCTTTGGGTAGGAAGCACGTTTCGAGAACGACGAGAGTTTCGATGAAAGAGACGAGAGAAGTCGACGCAGAAGGTATCCATGGATCTTCGAAGAGAACCTTCGAAGATGTATATCGGTATCCTTTCGCTCTGCGCGACTCGCTACAAGTTCTTTCGCTCTCGTCGACTCGTTCTAGACGCTTCGTTCGATCCCAAAGAGGAGTCTTCGATATGTCCCGTTGCTAGGAGGAGAACAAACGCAACACAGACCACGAAACATAGAAGAGAATAGGCGAGCATGATCACTCCGACACGAGGCACTTTAGAGATTTTCTTATTAGTTTGCATGGACTTTTATATTTCGTTTGTACGGTTTCCACGATGCAAATACGAAATACGAGATCGTGACGGCGGGTCTTTCTGTGTACGGCCTCTCGCAGGCGCCACGACTGCATTTCTCTTTACACCTGGTTTCCATCGTAATTTTTTCGTTTGATATCGAGCCTTAACTTTTGTTGGCTCTTTCGAAGCTAGAGTTCCCTTTTATTAGAATTTCATATATATATATATATATTATATGTTATATGTTTTATTCGGAGACGGCGGGTCTTTCTGTTTACGACCTCACGCAGGCGCCTCGAATAAGTTTCATTCGCATTTCGTTTTTATACTTGTATATATATATCTCTTCATCCCGATGATCGAGAGAGAGTGCCACCTTCTCTTCGTATAATTCCGTAGCTGGAGGGTCGTCTCCTCCTTAAGAATATTTCTATTCGTGCCAACGGAGGTTGCCAAGCTCCCTGGCGTTTTCGTTTGTTAAAGTATATAGCTTGTTAATACGTCGTATATACTTTCGTCGATACAGGAGGAGTACGGCTCCTTACCGACCATTGTGATATATATTTCATAGTTTTTATATGTGTTCAAGTCAAATTCTTTTGGTATCGTATCGTTAATGATCCTTCCGCAGGTTCACCTACGGAAACCTTGTTACGACTTTTACTTCCTCTAAATGATCAAGTTTGGTCATCTTCCCGGTAACATCGGCAATGCTTATCACATTGGCCGCGCACCAGTCCGAAGACCTCACTAAATCATTCAATCGGTAGTAGCGACGGGCGGTGTGTACAAAGGGCAGGGACGTAATCAACGCGAGCTTATGACTCGCGCTTACTGGGAATTCCTCGTTCATGGGGAATAATTGCAAGCCCCAATCCCTAGCACGAAGGAGGTTCAGCGGGTTACCCGGGCCTTTCGGCCAGGGAAAACACGCTGATTCCTTCAGTGTAGCGCGCGTGCGGCCCAGAACATCTAAGGGCATCACAGACCTGTTATTGCTCAATCTCGTGCGGCTAGAAGCCGCCTGTTCCTCTAAGAAGATTTGTTTGTACGTTGGTAGTAAAAACCCACCGACCGAAGCCGGGGGCCTTCGAGATACCATAAGTTACGTCTATTTAGCAGGCTAGAGTCTCGTTCGTTATCGGAATTAACCAGACAAATCGCTCCACCAACTAAGAACGGCCATGCACCACCACCCACCGAATCAAGAAAGAGCTATCAATCTGTCAATCCTTCCGGTGTCCGGGCCTGGTGAGGTTTCCCGTGTTGAGTCAAATTAAGCCGCAGGCTCCACTCCTGGTGGTGCCCTTCCGTCAATTCCTTTAAGTTTCAGCTTTGCAACCATACTTCCCCCCGGAACCCAAAAGCTTTGGTTTCCCGGAAGCTGCCCGCCGAGTCATCGGAGGAACTTCGGCGGATCGCTGGCTGGCATCGTTTATGGTTAGAACTAGGGCGGTATCTGATCGCCTTCGAACCTCTAACTTTCGTTCTTGATTAATGAAAACATTTTTGGCAAATGCTTTCGCTTCTGTCCGTCTTGCGACGATCCAAGAATTTCACCTCTAACGTCGCAATACGAATGCCCCCATCTGTCCCTATTAATCATTACCTCGGGGCTCCGAAAACCAACAAAATAGAACCGAGGTCCTATTCCATTATTCCATGCACACAGTATTCAGGCGAAGGTAGCCTGCTTTAAGCACTCTAATTTGTTCAAAGTAAACGTATCGGCCCACCTCGACACTCAGTGAAGAGCACCGCGATGGGATATTAGTTGGACCGCCCGCGAGGAGCTAAGCCCACCGATAGGACGTACCACATAATGCCAGTTAAACACCGCGAGCGGTGAACCGACACTGTGACACACAGATTCAACTACGAGCTTTTTAACCGCAACAACTTTAATATACGCTATTGGAGCTGGAATTACCGCGGCTGCTGGCACCAGACTTGCCCTCCAATTGGTCCTCGTTAAAGGATTTAAAGTGTACTCATTCCGATTACGGGGCCTCGGATGAGTCCCGTATCGTTATTTTTCGTCACTACCTCCCCGTGCCGGGAGTGGGTAATTTGCGCGCCTGCTGCCTTCCTTGGATGTGGTAGCTGTTTCTCAGGCTCCCTCTCCGGAATCGAACCCTGATTCCCGTTACCCGTTACAACCATGGTAGGCGCAGAACCTACCATCGACAGTTGATAAGGCAGACATTTGAAAGATGCGTCGCCGGTGCTAGATGACCATGCGATCAGCACAAAGTTATTCAGAGTCACCAAAACAAACGATGGACGGACAGACGAGCCATCCGCCACCGATTGGTTTTGATCTAATAAAAGCATTCCTACCATCTCTGGTCGGAATCTGTTTGCATGTATTAGCTCTAGAATTACCACAGTTATCCAAGTAAATGTAGGTATGATCTAAGAAACCATAACTGATTTAATGAGCCATTCGCGGTTTCACCTTAATGCGGCATGTACTGAGACATGCATGGCTTAATCTTTGAGACAAGCATATGACTACTGGCAGGATCAACCAGGGATCTTATTCGTATAACAATTCTTATAAATTTCGTTTAAGTTCTCTTCGTGTCGTAGGTGGGACGTAAGCACCGTACGACGAGACTTTTCGTTCTTAAGATAGATATATCTATAAAATATATCTCCTAGCGACGTTCGAGATACACCCATAGTTCAGTAATAATCTTCGAACGCCGCTCGCAGCCACTTTGTAATTCTCAACTCCACCTCCTCTCTTCTCTCTCTCTCTCTCTCTCATAGTCTTATATAAAATGTTTAGAATCGTACTTCTAAAGGAACATTTCCATAATGCTGTCTTCGTGTAAAAAGACTTATTAGAATATCTTAGCGGTAAAGCACGTATACGCACCTCACGCTGAACGAACAAGCGCGTATCCCAGTGCGTCGCGCTGGACATACCGTAAGAATATTCTTTCAATCGGTAGAACATTTTCGGCAGAAGACATACTACGCAAAGATAGTACGCTCCTACCGCCTCATCGGATACTTCTGCGAAAGCAGAAGTTTTTATAGAAAGCAGACGGTTATACTCTTTTGAATGAATCGATGCTCAGTTAGTACAAGCACACACGCATCTAACAATTTTTGTTAGAATACGTACACACAGGTCACCAGCTTCCCGACTCAGGGGAACCTTGCCACGATATTTGGTCATTACGTCCAGGACAGCGACCCGCGGCGCAGCAGTGTAGAGAAAAAACCAGAACGAGAACGGAGGAACAGTCGAGAAATAGCGTAAAATACACTAAGACTCGAGGAGCGGTGACTGAATTCTCAACCGAGGCCGTAGAATAGCCACGCGCTCAACGCTGTTCCGACCGAACCGTCCGGCTCGACGTCTCTCTTATAGATACGAAAGCGCCAGCCGGAAGGCCGGCGCCGGCCGGGCTAGCGGCCGCGCGCTTACGGTGCAAAACCTCCGTAGCAACGTACCGTTCGGAAGGGACGCTGGAACTTAGTCTCGCGAACGCTCGATCACTACTATACAAAGCCAATATCCAACCATCGAAATACATTACCAGACGTTTTATTAACATAATAGAAATGCATTTTTACCAAAAAATTAATTTTTTTTTTCACCGAAAAATTGCATCAGTAAACATACTCTTTTATCGAATACGGACAAAAAATAAGTTTATAATCAATTACAATACGTTAAAATAAGTAGAAATATGCAAAAAAATATATACCTTGTAACGTTAATTAACGAAAAAATTAGAAAAATATCCCAGTCGTGTCAGTTCGACGAACGCTAATTTTTTGAAAAAATCGATAAAAATGTTTAATCCCGACGTATTTAATAGAGATAGAACGATTCCCGTAAAAAAATTCATACCTTGTAACGCTTTTAAACGAATAAACTCGAAAAAACTTTTTCGCCCTCGGAATTTTTCTAAGTCCCAACGTACCGGCTCGGAATTTTTCTATGTTCCAACGACCGGTCGTGTCGGTCCAAACGTTTTTATATCCGTCTGCCGACGATATAAACGCTTAATCCCGACGTATTTTATCGAGTTATAACGATTTCTTGAAAAATATTCGTACGTTATAACGCTTTTTAACGAATTAATCGAAAAAGAGTGTTCGGTCCGAAAATTTTCTAAGTACGAACGACCGGCCGCATAGGTCCGTTTTTAAAAATCGTTCTCGGACGGAAATAAACCATTAATCCCGACGTATTTCGTCGAGTTACGTCGATTTATGCAAAAAAATTCATACCTTGTAACGCTTTTTAACGAATAAACTCGAAAAAACTTTTTCGCCCTCGGAATTTTTCTAAGTCCCAACGTACCGGCTCGGAATTTTTCTATGTTCCAACGACCGGTCGTGTCGGTCCAAACGTTTTTATATCCGTCTGCCGACGATATAAACGCTTAATCCCGACGTATTTTATCGAGTTATAACGATTTCTTGAAAAATATTCGTACGTTATAACGCTTTTTAACGAATTAATCGAAAAAGAGTGTTCGGTCCGAAAATTTTCTAAGTACGAACGACCGGCCGCATAGGTCCGTTTTTAAAAATCGTTCTCGGACGGAAATAAACCATTAATCCCGACGTATTTCGTCGAGTTACGTCGATTTATGCAAAAAAATTCATACCTTGTAACGCTTTTTAACGAATAAACTCGAAAAAACTTTTTCGCGCTCGGAATTTTTCTAAGTCCCAACGTACCGGCTCGGAATTTTTCTATGTTCCAACGACCGGTCGTGTCGGTCCAAACGTTTTTATATCCGTCTGCCGACGATATAAACGCTTAATCCCGACGTATTTTATCGAGTTATAACGATTTCTTGAAAAATATTCGTACGTTATAACGCTTTTTAACGAATTAATCGAAAAAGAGTGTTCGGTCCGAAAATTTTCTAAGTACGAACGACCGGCCGCATAGGTCCGTTTTTAAAAATCGTTCTCGGACGGAAATAAACCATTAATCCCGACGTATTTCGTCGAGTTACGTCGATTTATGCAAAAAAATTCATACCTTGTAACGCTTTTTAACGAATAAACTCGAAAAAACTTTTTCGCGCTCGGAATTTTTCTAAGTCCCAACGTACCGGCTCGGAATTTTTCTATGTTCCAACGACCGGTCGTGTCGGTCCAAACGTTTTTATATCCGTCTGCCGACGATATAAACGCTTAATCCCGACGTATTTTATCGAGTTATAACGATTTCTTGAAAAATATTCGTACGTTATAACGCTTTTTAACGAATTAATCGAAAAAGAGTGTTCGGTCCGAAAATTTTCTAAGTACGAACGACCGGCCGCATAGGTCCGTTTTTAAAAATCGTTCTCGGACGGAAATAAACCATTAATCCCGACGTATTTCGTCGAGTTACGTCGATTTATGCAAAAAAATTCATACCTTGTAACGCTTTTTAACGAATAAACTCGAAAAAACTTTTTCGCGCTCGGAATTTTTCTAAGTCCCAACGTACCGGCTCGGAATTTTTCTATGTTCCAACGACCGGTCGTGTCGGTCCAAACGTTTTTATATCCGTCTGCCGACGATATAAACGCTTAATCCCGACGTATTTTATCGAGTTATAACGATTTCTTGAAAAATATTCGTACGTTATAACGCTTTTTAACGAATTAATCGAAAAAGAGTGTTCGGTCCGAAAATTTTCTAAGTACGAACGACCGGCCGCATAGGTCCGTTTTTAAAAATCGTTCTCGGACGGAAATAAACCATTAATCCCGACGTATTTCGTCGAGTTACGTCGATTTATGCAAAAAAATTCATACCTTGTAACGCTTTTTAACGAATAAACTCGAAAAAACTTTTTCGCCCTCGGAATTTTTCTAAGTCCCAACGTACCGGCTCGGAATTTTTCTATGTTCCAACGACCGGTCGTGTCGGTCCAAACGTTTTTATATCCGTCTGCCGACGATATAAACGCTTAATCCCGACGTATTTTATCGAGTTATAACGATTTCTTGAAAAATATTCGTACGTTATAACGCTTTTTAACGAATTAATCGAAAAAGAGTGTTCGGTCCGAAAATTTTCTAAGTACGAACGACCGGCCGCATAGGTCCGTTTTTAAAAATCGTTCTCGGACGGAAATAAACCATTAATCCCGACGTATTTCGTCGAGTTACGTCGATTTATGCAAAAAAATTCATACCTTGTAACGCTTTTTAACGAATAAACTCGAAAAAACTTTTTCGCCCTCGGAATTTTTCTAAGTCCCAACGTACCGGCTCGGAATTTTTCTATGTTCCAACGACCGGTCGTGTCGGTCCAAACGTTTTTATATCCGTCTGCCGACGATATAAACGCTTAATCCCGACGTATTTTATCGAGTTATAACGATTTCTTGAAAAATATTCGTACGTTATAACGCTTTTTAACGAATTAATCGAAAAAGAGTGTTCGGTCCGAAAATTTTCTAAGTACGAACGACCGGCCGCATAGGTCCGTTTTTAAAAATCGTTCTCGGACGGAAATAAACCATTAATCCCGACGTATTTCGTCGAGTTACGTCGATTTATGCAAAAAAATTCATACCTTGTAACGCTTTTTAACGAATAAACTCGAAAAAACTTTTTCGCCCTCGGAATTTTTCTAAGTCCCAACGTACCGGCTCGGAATTTTTCTATGTTCCAACGACCGGTCGTGTCGGTCCAAACGTTTTTATATCCGTCTGCCGACGATATAAACGCTTAATCCCGACGTATTTTATCGAGTTATAACGATTTCTTGAAAAATATTCGTACGTTATAACGCTTTTTAACGAATTAATCGAAAAAGAGTGTTCGGTCCGAAAATTTTCTAAGTACGAACGACCGGCCGCATAGGTCCGTTTTTAAAAATCGTTCTCGGACGGAAATAAACCATTAATCCCGACGTATTTCGTCGAGTTACGTCGATTTATGCAAAAAAATTCATACCTTGTAACGCTTTTTAACGAATAAACTCGAAAAAACTTTTTCGCCCTCGGAATTTTTCTAAGTCCCAACGTACCGGCTCGGAATTTTTCTATGTTCCAACGACCGGTCGTGTCGGTCCAAACGTTTTTATATCCGTCTGCCGACGATATAAACGCTTAATCCCGACGTATTTTATCGAGTTATAACGATTTCTTGAAAAATATTCGTACGTTATAACGCTTTTTAACGAATTAATCGAAAAAGAGTGTTCGGTCCGAAAATTTTCTAAGTACGAACGACCGGCCGCATAGGTCCGTTTTTAAAAATCGTTCTCGGACGGAAATAAACCATTAATCCCGACGTATTTCGTCGAGTTACGTCGATTTATGCAAAAAAATTCATACCTTGTAACGCTTTTTAACGAATAAACTCGAAAAAACTTTTTCGCGCTCGGAATTTTTCTAAGTCCCAACGTACCGGCTCGGAATTTTTCTATGTTCCAACGACCGGTCGTGTCGGTCCAAACGTTTTTATATCCGTCTGCCGACGATATAAACGCTTAATCCCGACGTATTTTATCGAGTTATAACGATTTCTTGAAAAATATTCGTACGTTATAACGCTTTTTAACGAATTAATCGAAAAAGAGTGTTCGGTCCGAAAATTTTCTAAGTACGAACGACCGGCCGCATAGGTCCGTTTTTAAAAATCGTTCTCGGACGGAAATAAACCATTAATCCCGACGTATTTCGTCGAGTTACGTCGATTTATGCAAAAAAATTCATACCTTGTAACGCTTTTTAACGAATAAACTCGAAAAAACTTTTTCGCGCTCGGAATTTTTCTAAGTCCCAACGTACCGGCTCGGAATTTTTCTATGTTCCAACGACCGGTCGTGTCGGTCCAAACGTTTTTATATCCGTCTGCCGACGATATAAACGCTTAATCCCGACGTATTTTATCGAGTTATAACGATTTCTTGAAAAATATTCGTACGTTATAACGCTTTTTAACGAATTAATCGAAAAAGAGTGTTCGGTCCGAAAATTTTCTAAGTACGAACGACCGGCCGCATAGGTCCGTTTTTAAAAATCGTTCTCGGACGGAAATAAACCATTAATCCCGACGTATTTCGTCGAGTTACGTCGATTTATGCAAAAAAATTCATACCTTGTAACGCTTTTTAACGAATAAACTCGAAAAAACTTTTTCGCGCTCGGAATTTTTCTAAGTCCCAACGTACCGGCTCGGAATTTTTCTATGTTCCAACGACCGGTCGTGTCGGTCCAAACGTTTTTATATCCGTCTGCCGACGATATAAACGCTTAATCCCGACGTATTTTATCGAGTTATAACGATTTCTTGAAAAATATTCGTACCTTCTAACACTTTTTAACGAGTTATTTGGAGGGGATCTTTCGGCCTTTTCGTAGCGGTGCG
>NW_026099345.1:300000-302500 GCF_024542735.1 Bombus huntii | reverse complement strand
CTACTGAGGCTGGCCAATTGATCCTCAGCGAGTTGGCCATTTTCTTAAGTTTATCGTTACATTTCTCATCAATCAGGCTGGACACCGCCGGATCGATCGAGCTTTTCATTTTAATAGCACTTTTAAGGGTGCCAAGTTTGACGATGTGTTCAAATCTTGGCAGCCCCAAACCGCCCCAGGATTTGGGGGCATAGAAAAAACCAGTGGCCGTTGAAGGCGTAAGGTGAAATATGGCCTTTATTTCCTGTCTGACTTCGCTGTCCAGCAATCTTAAAACGCAGTCGCTCGGCGGGTTTACGAGAAGGTTATAGATATATCGGGGAAAGATGTACTTTATGATCAATTCTAGCTTCTGGCATGGTTTGAGAGAGAGCTTTCTAACCCTCCTCACCACACTCAGCAGCTCGGGAACAATTACGCCACAGTGTATGCCCTTCCATGGCCCCATTTTGGCACCTAGGTACCTGAAGGCCTCGTCGGGATCGATCGTTGGGATGGTGTTATTCCCAAGTTTAACTTTTGGTTCTTTAACGAACCAAGTTCGTCTTTCTGCGACTATTTGAAATATCTGACTTTTGTCCCGGGAGATGGTCATACCGAGGCCATTCAGATACTCGTTGAGCATATCCACTTGGCGCTGCGCTTCCCCGATATCGGCGCCGAGCAATACTACGTCGTCAGCGAAAGCCAGTACAGGGATCGTCCGTGAATCATTTATGTTTATCCCCCTGGTTTGATTCTCGATCAAATCCAGCAGTGGCTCCAAGCACAGATTGAATAGCAGCGGCGACAGAGGGTCGCCCTGCTTAACTCCCCTGAGGATCGTAATCTCGACCCCCATATTATTTTTAGTCTTGATCGTTGTCTTGCCCTCACTATACATACAACCGATCAAGTCGGTAATGGGGGTCGGCACTCCCTTCCTCCTCAGGCAGGGAACAATTGCCGAATGAGGCACTGTATCAAAGGCTTTTGAGATATCCACTATTGTGAATATCCCGCCTTTCTTTTTCTTACTATGATCCAAGGCAGCGCTCAACAGGTCGATGTTAACTTTACAGCCGCTCTCGGCGGTGAATCCTTTCTGCCTTGGATTCAACACAATGCCCCTTCTTATCCTCCCGTCAATAATGGAGGAGAAAATACGGCCGAGAATGGGGCCAATAGTTATTGGCCTCCAATTCTCGACCAGGCTGCTATTCTTGTTTGCTTTTGGAATTAATGTTGTTCTATTTTCCTTCCATATAGGAGGAAAATAGGAATAATAAATCAAGATGTTGTAAAGCTTAGTTAATATTATAGGCAGGCCGGGGATCAGAAGGTGTTCCTTCTGGAAACCATCCGGTCCTGCCGCAGCCTTCATTCTTATTTTGCTTAGTTTCTCCGCCACATCCTCAACAGCAATTGGCGGGAAGATTTCGCATAAGGACAGCTCGGGGGCTCTACCTCCTGGGACAGGGACTTCGACAGGTCCTGTCTGGCCCCATAGATCCTCGTAGAGTCCCTTCACTTCCTCAGCACTAGGTGGATCCCTAGCCGGTTGGAGGAAGGCCTGATCATCGTTTATAACAGCATCAGCCAACCTCTTTGGATTTTCAGTGAACAACTCCTGGCAACGTGCGAAGGAGTATCTCTTTCTAGCGTTTCTGTTCTTTCTATTGCTATTTTGGTGTGCAATCCGTTTATTGTTTTCGTTTCTTGCCCTCTTTTTGTTTTTATTAATTTCTTGTAAAGCTCCATAGAGCGTGCATTTTATAAAATCATTTATAGCGCTCTCAAGGGCTTCCCTATTTCCCTTGAGAGAGACCCAGATAGTCATCAGTCGAGTGTGGACCCACCTTAAAACAGGTGGCACCTCGACTTGTGTCGAAATAGCGGACTCCAATTGGAGTTTCCACTCTTGATATTCTGAACCGCTGATTCCAGGCTCTTCAAAACACGCATTGCCTGGATCAACGGGATCGCACCCTCCCTCTGTCACCTGAGTTGGCTCTGTTTCCTCACCAATCAGTCTCAGCTTCTTTCGCTGATACCTGATTTGGTCGATCGTCTTGCTGGTGAGGATCTCGCTTATCATTTTATTGGGGAATTTGTGGTCCTTATAGGTCTCACAAAGTTCCCTTAATTGGGCCAACTCCTCCAACGTCCATTTTTTCTCAGGGGGGTCCGTTCCCCTTCTTTTGACGTTTCTTACGGCAGGGTGCGCATGCCGCTCGTGGGTAGACAGCCCTCTAAGCGTCCCAAAACTCATGGAGCAGGTTTCGCATCTGTGCGAGCCGCCAGCACTCTGACTCGTGCCTCTACAGTGAGGCAGGTGACATCTGGCCCCATGAAGCTTCGGGAAGCCTTTCCCACAGTCTTTGCATCTCCATTGGATGCGGGCTGTCACGTGATGTTGTTCCAGGTGCCGCCCTAGGTCTGATAACGACAAAAAGAAAAGGTCGATTTCCCTTTTCTGGCAGACAGGGCAGGCAACCTGGTCACCCACGATCGGTACCAT
>NW_026099345.1:292500-295000 GCF_024542735.1 Bombus huntii | reverse complement strand
TTCTCTCTTCTCTCCTCTCTCGACCGAGTTCCCATATTTGCTTTCTCTCTCAGTCTCGCCAAATATAATATTCTTTTAAGACGACGTCGGGGGCGCGGACCTTCGTGCGTCGAACACCGGCAAACGTAGCATATATCGCCTGATATGAAAAAAAAATCGGTCACGAGGAGAACACTACGAGTATATACGTTCGATAACCGATACACGAAGCGGTGCATAAGCGGGCGGTCGCCCTCGTAAGGACGACTCACGACGCCGCGAGCACTCACGCAGGTCCGTGACCGGTTCTCTCCGCTCTTATTCGTATCCCTTCGTATACCTTCGTCCGACTCTGAAACGTTCTCTTATAATTTTTAAGAAGAACGACGGCGGGTTGTCAAGGCAAGAAGGGACAGAGAGAGACAGAGGTAGAGTTTCGTAGTCTCCCGTGAACACGATAGATTATATATCGAGCATGCGTACGACTTGCACGGTCTCTGCACGACCGCGACGAACGCCGACGAGCGTCCAACAATCGCTCGTACGTCGCGTATGTTCTCTCCGTCCGCTCTTATTCGTATCCTCGTTCTTGTACCTTCGTCCGACTCTGAAACGTTCTCTTATATAAAGAAGAACGACGGCGGGTTGTTAAGGCAAGAAGGGACAGAGAGAGACAGATACGGAGAGTAACGATACGCAACGCAAGCAGTCTTAGGTTTACGTGAGCAACCCTCAGCCAGGCGTGGTCCAGGAATTGTATCCGTGGACCGCAATGTGCGTTCGAAATGTCGATGTTCATGTGTCCTGCAGTTCACACGTTGACGCGCAATTAGCTGCGTTCTTCATCGACCCACGAGCCAAGTGATCCACCGTTCAGGGTAATCTTTTATAAATTTACAACAGTTCAATACTCAAATGTACTCTTCTCGGTTCTAGCGAAGCCGAGTTCCGTCACGTTCGACCAACGGGAATCGAACGCGCAGAAGTCGCCATAGGATTGACGACACAAAAACGTTCGAAAAAAAAAGAAAACGACGAACGCGCGAAGATACGCGCGTTCGCCGGCCGGGCGTAAAGTACATTATGATATATAACAACCATCGAGATCGAAGCTCCGTTCGTCAGGAAACGACGGGGATATATACACCCGATTCTGAATCCTCTGTACAGCACACGATCTCGCGAACGAGTAAGCACGGTGGCTAGCCCATGTTATATATGTGTTTGATTCTACTCTCTCGTCCAATTATTCAAGAAACAGCGCGCGTGCATCTCTCCATCGTTCGGGTGATAGTAAAGATTCGATGGGATTCGCGCGGCCGTCCGCCTCGAGCGGTCTTTCGTCCCAATATCCAGAAGCAGAGTTTGAAAAACTCTAGCGACGGCACGGGTGTCCGACTCACGACATCGAGGTTTCGAAGCCGGCGATCCCCTCCGAACGGATGGCGACCACGCGACCGACTGAAAGCATGAAAAATCGACGAAAGATAGAACACATCTCCGTTCGGGTGGTGTTTTTTTTTTTAAAAAAAAAAAAAACAAAAATTCGATGGGACTCGCAGCCATCGTCCTCGCGCGGTCTTTCGTCCCGATATCCAGAAGCAGAGTTTGAAAAACTCTAGCGACGGCACGGGTGTCCGACTCACGACAACGAGGATAGACAGCCGGTCCCCTCCGAACGGGTTATGCGACGATAAACTCGATGAAACTTTAGTCTCGTTCAGGTAGTGTGTGTCTTGTAAATCAAAAATTCGATGGGACTCGCATCCATCGTCCTCGCGCGGTCTTTCGTCCCAACATCCAGAAGCAGAGTTTGAAAAACTCTAGCGACGGCACGGGTGTCCGACTCACGACAACGAGGATAGACAGCCGGTCCCCTCTGAACGGTATATTATATATGAGATGATAGACGACAAACTGGATGAAACTTTAAGTCTCGTTCAGGTAGTGTGTAAATCAAAAATTCGATGGGACTCGCATCCGTCGTCCTCGCGCGGTCTTTCGTCCCGATATCCAGAAGCAGAGTTTGAAAAACTCTAGCGACGGCACGGGTCTCCGACTCACGACAACGAGGAAAGACAGCCGGTCCCCTCTGAACGGTATATTATATGAAACTTTAAGTCTCGTTCAGGTAGTGTTTAAATAAAAAATTCGATGGGACTCGCATCCGTCGTCCTCGCGCGGTCTTTCGTCCCGATATCCAGAAGCAGAGTTTGAAAAACTCTAGCGACGGCACGGGTGTCCGACTCACGACAACGAGGAAAGACAGCCGGTCCCCTCTGAACGGTATATTATATGAAACTTTAAGTCTCGTTCAGGTAGTGTTTAAATAAAAAATTCGATGGGACTCGCATCCGTCGTCCTCGCGCGGTCTTTCGTCCCGATATCCAGAAGCAGAGTTTGAAAAACTCTAGCGACGGCACGGGTGTCCGACTCACGACAACGAGGAAAGACAGCCGGTCCCCTCTGAACGGTATATTATATGAAACTTTAAGTCTCGTTCAGGTAGTGTGTAAGTCAA
>NW_026099345.1:282500-287500 GCF_024542735.1 Bombus huntii | reverse complement strand
AAACTCGAAAAAACTTTTTCGCCCTCGGAATTTTTCTAAGTCCCAACGTACCGGCTCGGAATTTTTCTATGTTCCAACGACCGGTCGTGTCGGTCCAAACGTTTTTATATCCGTCTGCCGACGATATAAACGCTTAATCCCGACGTATTTTATCGAGTTATAACGATTTCTTGAAAAATATTCGTACGTTATAACGCTTTTTAACGAATTAATCGAAAAAGAGTGTTCGGTCCGAAAATTTTCTAAGTACGAACGACCGGCCGCATAGGTCCGTTTTTAAAAATCGTTCTCGGACGGAAATAAACCATTAATCCCGACGTATTTCGTCGAGTTACGTCGATTTATGCAAAAAAATTCATACCTTGTAACGCTTTTTAACGAATAAACTCGAAAAAACTTTTTCGCCCTCGGAATTTTTCTAAGTCCCAACGTACCGGCTCGGAATTTTTCTATGTTCCAACGACCGGTCGTGTCGGTCCAAACGTTTTTATATCCGTCTGCCGACGATATAAACGCTTAATCCCGACGTATTTTATCGAGTTATAACGATTTCTTGAAAAATATTCGTACGTTATAACGCTTTTTAACGAATTAATCGAAAAAGAGTGTTCGGTCCGAAAATTTTCTAAGTACGAACGACCGGCCGCATAGGTCCGTTTTTAAAAATCGTTCTCGGACGGAAATAAACCATTAATCCCGACGTATTTCGTCGAGTTACGTCGATTTATGCAAAAAAATTCATACCTTGTAACGCTTTTTAACGAATAAACTCGAAAAAACTTTTTCGCGCTCGGAATTTTTCTAAGTCCCAACGTACCGGCTCGGAATTTTTCTATGTTCCAACGACCGGTCGTGTCGGTCCAAACGTTTTTATATCCGTCTGCCGACGATATAAACGCTTAATCCCGACGTATTTTATCGAGTTATAACGATTTCTTGAAAAATATTCGTACGTTATAACGCTTTTTAACGAATTAATCGAAAAAGAGTGTTCGGTCCGAAAATTTTCTAAGTACGAACGACCGGCCGCATAGGTCCGTTTTTAAAAATCGTTCTCGGACGGAAATAAACCATTAATCCCGACGTATTTCGTCGAGTTACGTCGATTTATGCAAAAAAATTCATACCTTGTAACGCTTTTTAACGAATAAACTCGAAAAAACTTTTTCGCGCTCGGAATTTTTCTAAGTCCCAACGTACCGGCTCGGAATTTTTCTATGTTCCAACGACCGGTCGTGTCGGTCCAAACGTTTTTATATCCGTCTGCCGACGATATAAACGCTTAATCCCGACGTATTTTATCGAGTTATAACGATTTCTTGAAAAATATTCGTACGTTATAACGCTTTTTAACGAATTAATCGAAAAAGAGTGTTCGGTCCGAAAATTTTCTAAGTACGAACGACCGGCCGCATAGGTCCGTTTTTAAAAATCGTTCTCGGACGGAAATAAACCATTAATCCCGACGTATTTCGTCGAGTTACGTCGATTTATGCAAAAAAATTCATACCTTGTAACGCTTTTTAACGAATAAACTCGAAAAAACTTTTTCGCGCTCGGAATTTTTCTAAGTCCCAACGTACCGGCTCGGAATTTTTCTATGTTCCAACGACCGGTCGTGTCGGTCCAAACGTTTTTATATCCGTCTGCCGACGATATAAACGCTTAATCCCGACGTATTTTATCGAGTTATAACGATTTCTTGAAAAATATTCGTACGTTATAACGCTTTTTAACGAATTAATCGAAAAAGAGTGTTCGGTCCGAAAATTTTCTAAGTACGAACGACCGGCCGCATAGGTCCGTTTTTAAAAATCGTTCTCGGACGGAAATAAACCATTAATCCCGACGTATTTCGTCGAGTTACGTCGATTTATGCAAAAAAATTCATACCTTGTAACGCTTTTTAACGAATAAACTCGAAAAAACTTTTTCGCCCTCGGAATTTTTCTAAGTCCCAACGTACCGGCTCGGAATTTTTCTATGTTCCAACGACCGGTCGTGTCGGTCCAAACGTTTTTATATCCGTCTGCCGACGATATAAACGCTTAATCCCGACGTATTTTATCGAGTTATAACGATTTCTTGAAAAATATTCGTACGTTATAACGCTTTTTAACGAATTAATCGAAAAAGAGTGTTCGGTCCGAAAATTTTCTAAGTACGAACGACCGGCCGCATAGGTCCGTTTTTAAAAATCGTTCTCGGACGGAAATAAACCATTAATCCCGACGTATTTCGTCGAGTTACGTCGATTTATGCAAAAAAATTCATACCTTGTAACGCTTTTTAACGAATAAACTCGAAAAAACTTTTTCGCCCTCGGAATTTTTCTAAGTCCCAACGTACCGGCTCGGAATTTTTCTATGTTCCAACGACCGGTCGTGTCGGTCCAAACGTTTTTATATCCGTCTGCCGACGATATAAACGCTTAATCCCGACGTATTTTATCGAGTTATAACGATTTCTTGAAAAATATTCGTACGTTATAACGCTTTTTAACGAATTAATCGAAAAAGAGTGTTCGGTCCGAAAATTTTCTAAGTACGAACGACCGGCCGCATAGGTCCGTTTTTAAAAATCGTTCTCGGACGGAAATAAACCATTAATCCCGACGTATTTCGTCGAGTTACGTCGATTTATGCAAAAAAATTCATACCTTGTAACGCTTTTTAACGAATAAACTCGAAAAAACTTTTTCGCCCTCGGAATTTTTCTAAGTCCCAACGTACCGGCTCGGAATTTTTCTATGTTCCAACGACCGGTCGTGTCGGTCCAAACGTTTTTATATCCGTCTGCCGACGATATAAACGCTTAATCCCGACGTATTTTATCGAGTTATAACGATTTCTTGAAAAATATTCGTACGTTATAACGCTTTTTAACGAATTAATCGAAAAAGAGTGTTCGGTCCGAAAATTTTCTAAGTACGAACGACCGGCCGCATAGGTCCGTTTTTAAAAATCGTTCTCGGACGGAAATAAACCATTAATCCCGACGTATTTCGTCGAGTTACGTCGATTTATGCAAAAAAATTCATACCTTGTAACGCTTTTTAACGAATAAACTCGAAAAAACTTTTTCGCCCTCGGAATTTTTCTAAGTCCCAACGTACCGGCTCGGAATTTTTCTATGTTCCAACGACCGGTCGTGTCGGTCCAAACGTTTTTATATCCGTCTGCCGACGATATAAACGCTTAATCCCGACGTATTTTATCGAGTTATAACGATTTCTTGAAAAATATTCGTACGTTATAACGCTTTTTAACGAATTAATCGAAAAAGAGTGTTCGGTCCGAAAATTTTCTAAGTACGAACGACCGGCCGCATAGGTCCGTTTTTAAAAATCGTTCTCGGACGGAAATAAACCATTAATCCCGACGTATTTCGTCGAGTTACGTCGATTTATGCAAAAAAATTCATACCTTGTAACGCTTTTTAACGAATAAACTCGAAAAAACTTTTTCGCGCTCGGAATTTTTCTAAGTCCCAACGTACCGGCTCGGAATTTTTCTATGTTCCAACGACCGGTCGTGTCGGTCCAAACGTTTTTATATCCGTCTGCCGACGATATAAACGCTTAATCCCGACGTATTTTATCGAGTTATAACGATTTCTTGAAAAATATTCGTACGTTATAACGCTTTTTAACGAATTAATCGAAAAAGAGTGTTCGGTCCGAAAATTTTCTAAGTACGAACGACCGGCCGCATAGGTCCGTTTTTAAAAATCGTTCTCGGACGGAAATAAACCATTAATCCCGACGTATTTCGTCGAGTTACGTCGATTTATGCAAAAAAATTCATACCTTGTAACGCTTTTTAACGAATAAACTCGAAAAAACTTTTTCGCGCTCGGAATTTTTCTAAGTCCCAACGTACCGGCTCGGAATTTTTCTATGTTCCAACGACCGGTCGTGTCGGTCCAAACGTTTTTATATCCGTCTGCCGACGATATAAACGCTTAATCCCGACGTATTTTATCGAGTTATAACGATTTCTTGAAAAATATTCGTACGTTATAACGCTTTTTAACGAATTAATCGAAAAAGAGTGTTCGGTCCGAAAATTTTCTAAGTACGAACGACCGGCCGCATAGGTCCGTTTTTAAAAATCGTTCTCGGACGGAAATAAACCATTAATCCCGACGTATTTCGTCGAGTTACGTCGATTTATGCAAAAAAATTCATACCTTGTAACGCTTTTTAACGAATAAACTCGAAAAAACTTTTTCGCGCTCGGAATTTTTCTAAGTCCCAACGTACCGGCTCGGAATTTTTCTATGTTCCAACGACCGGTCGTGTCGGTCCAAACGTTTTTATATCCGTCTGCCGACGATATAAACGCTTAATCCCGACGTATTTTATCGAGTTATAACGATTTCTTGAAAAATATTCGTACCTTCTAACACTTTTTAACGAGTTATTTGGAGGGGATCTTTCGGCCTTTTCGTAGCGGTGCGAAAAAATTCTAAGTTCCAACGTCCCGGTCACGTTGGTCCGGAGGATGAAATTTTTTAAAAAAATAAAGTGAAATCGTTACGTTCGACTAGATTTCGTCGATACGTAACGATTTCACACAAAATTTCGATACGTTATAACGCTTTTTGGCGAGTTATTTCGAGTTGAACATTCGGTACTTTCGTAACGGGGCGAAAAAATTCTAAGTTCCAACGTCCCGGTCACGTTGGTCCGGAGGATGAAATTTTTTAAAAAAATAAAGTGAAATCGCTACTTTCGACTAGATTTCGTCGAAACGTAACGATTTCACGCAAAATTTCGATACGTTATAACGCTTTTTGGCGAGTTATTTCGAGTTGAACTTTCGGTACTTTCGTAACGGTGCGAAAAAATTCTAAGTTCCAACGTCCCGGTCACGTTGGTCCGGAGGATGAAATTTTTTAAAAAAATAAAGTGAAATCGCTACTTTCGACTAGATTTCGTCGAAACGTAACGATTTCACGCAAAATTTCGATACGTTATAACGCTTTTTGGCGAGTTA
>NW_026099345.1:260000-275000 GCF_024542735.1 Bombus huntii | reverse complement strand
ATCGTCCGGTTTTTAACGTCCGTCCTCTTTTTCTCCTACAGCCGTTTCTCTTCTCTCGACGATTCCAGCGGTTCCCGGTACGGGAACTCACGCAAGTGAAAAAGCGAGCGAGACGTACCGTCGGGTGGGTGTGTGTGTTCGGGGACTGGACGACCGGCGCGACGTTAGGATGCGCGGTCCAGCGATAGACGACGAAGAGGCATGGGATGACCAACACTCTCTTTTCTCTATTCTCGAAGCGTCGAATTGCCATAAAAAAAAAATCACACGCGCGCACGACATAGTCGTACGCGCGTGTATACCTCGTCTCTCTCAAAGTTTTTTTCTCGAGCCTCGCCAAAGGGGATCGTCTTCTTCCTCGTCTACGATCTCTCCGACGACGACGACCGTACGAACAACTTCGTAACGGACTCACATGCGCATCTTCCTCGGGTACAGAAACGCTGCGGAAAACACCTCGAGCTTGTAGTTACAGCAGCACCCGTGTATAGCCGATCTTAGACACACGCTAGTTCGCACACGCGTTACATATATAATATGTAAGATTTCCGACGAACGTGGCTTTTCGGGAGCCAGGCGCGCGGGCAGAGAGATACACGACGACGGGGAAAATTCGTCCCGATACGAGTACGTGTACTCTCCGATCTCCGCGCGACGCTGGGGATCATACCTCCCTAAGTCGTCAGAGCGCTCGAAGAAATCTCGCGTGTGCGTTCCCGGATCTACGGCTGATACTTTCGGGGCTTGTAAAAAAGCACAGAGCGTGTAAAACGCAACGACGACCCATCGATGCGACGGTCCTCGTTGTTGTCAGTCGCTTTCGCGAAGAGACGGAGTGGGCATTCGATCCCTGGGGCTGTACGAGAGTCTTAAGAAAAGACGGTAGATTATGGCAAAGTTTCGCACGCCATCGAGTTTAGGTTTTTTTTTTGGTTCTCTCTTCTCTCCTCTCTCGACCGAGTTCCCATATTTGCTTTCTCTCTCAGTCTCGCCAAATATAATATTCTTTTAAGACGACGTCGGGGGCGCGGACCTTCGTGCGTCGAACACCGGCAAACGTAGCATATATCGCCTGATATGAAAAAAAAATCGGTCACGAGGAGAACACTACGAGTATATACGTTCGATAACCGATACACGAAGCGGTGCATAAGCGGGCGGTCGCCCTCGTAAGGACGACTCACGACGCCGCGAGCACTCACGCAGGTCCGGACCGGTTCTCTCCGCTCTTATTCGTATCCCTTCGTATACCTTCGTCCGACTCTGAAACGTTCTCTTATAATTTTTAAGAAGAACGACGGCGGGTTGTCAAGGCAAGAAGGGACAGAGAGAGACAGAGGTAGAGTTTCGTAGTCTCCCGTGAACACGATAGATTATATATCGAGCATGCGTACGACTTGCACGGTCTCTGCACGACCGCGACGAACGCCGACGAGCGTCCAACAATCGCTCGTACGTCGCGTATGTTCTCTCCGTCCGCTCTTATTCGTATCCTCGTTCTTGTACCTTCGTCCGACTCTGAAACGTTCTCTTATATAAAGAAGAACGACGGCGGGTTGTTAAGGCAAGAAGGGACAGAGAGAGACAGATACGGAGAGTAACGATACGCAACGCAAGCAGTCTTAGGTTTACGTGAGCAACCCTCAGCCAGGCGTGGTCCAGGAATTGTATCCGTGGACCGCAATGTGCGTTCGAAATGTCGATGTTCATGTGTCCTGCAGTTCACACGTTGACGCGCAATTAGCTGCGTTCTTCATCGACCCACGAGCCACCAAGTGATCCACCGTTCAGGGTAATCTTTTATAAATTTACAACAGTTCAATACTCAAATGTACTCTTCTCGGTTCTAGCGAAGCCGAGTTCCGTCACGTTCGACCAACGGGAATCGAACGCGCAGAAGTCGCCATAGGATTGACGACACAAAAACGTTCGAAAAAAAAAGAAAACGACGAACGCGCGAAGATACGCGCGTTCGCCGGCCGGGCGTAAAGTACATTATGATATATAACAACCATCGAGATCGAAGCTCCGTTCGTCAGGAAACGACGGGGATATATACACCCGATTCTGAATCCTCTGTACAGCACACGATCTCGCGAACGAGTAAGCACGGTGGCTAGCCCATGTTATATATGTGTTTGATTCTACTCTCTCGTCCAATTATTCAAGAAACAGCGCGCGTGCATCTCTCCATCGTTCGGGTGATAGTAAAGATTCGAT
The DNA here is from genome assembly GCF_024542735.1 of Bombus huntii. NCBI lineage: Eukaryota > Metazoa > Arthropoda > Insecta > Hymenoptera > Apidae > Bombus > Bombus huntii. Next base: position 272,780 of record NW_026099345.1, on the reverse strand, counting down.
GGGATTCGCGCGGCCGTCCGCCTCGAGCGGTCTTTCGTCCCAATATCCAGAAGCAGAGTTTGAAAAACTCTAGCGACGGCACGGGTGTCCGACTCACGACATCGAGGTTTCGAAGCCGGCGATCCCCTCCGAACGGATGGCGACCACGCGACCGACTGAAAGCATGAAAAATCGACGAAAGATAGAACACATCTCCGTTCGGGTGGTGTTTTTTTTTTTAAAAAAAAAAAAAACAAAAATTCGATGGGACTCGCAGCCATCGTCCTCGCGCGGTCTTTCGTCCCGATATCCAGAAGCAGAGTTTGAAAAACTCTAGCGACGGCACGGGTGTCCGACTCACGACAACGAGGATAGACAGCCGGTCCCCTCCGAACGGGTTATGCGACGATAAACTCGATGAAACTTTAGTCTCGTTCAGGTAGTGTGTGTCTTGTAAATCAAAAATTCGATGGGACTCGCATCCATCGTCCTCGCGCGGTCTTTCGTCCCAACATCCAGAAGCAGAGTTTGAAAAACTCTAGCGACGGCACGGGTGTCCGACTCACGACAACGAGGATAGACAGCCGGTCCCCTCTGAACGGTATATTATATATGAGATGATAGACGACAAACTGGATGAAACTTTAAGTCTCGTTCAGGTAGTGTGTAAATCAAAAATTCGATGGGACTCGCATCCGTCGTCCTCGCGCGGTCTTTCGTCCCGATATCCAGAAGCAGAGTTTGAAAAACTCTAGCGACGGCACGGGTCTCCGACTCACGACAACGAGGAAAGACAGCCGGTCCCCTCTGAACGGTATATTATATGAAACTTTAAGTCTCGTTCAGGTAGTGTTTAAATAAAAAATTCGATGGGACTCGCATCCGTCGTCCTCGCGCGGTCTTTCGTCCCGATATCCAGAAGCAGAGTTTGAAAAACTCTAGCGACGGCACGGGTGTCCGACTCACGACAACGAGGAAAGACAGCCGGTCCCCTCTGAACGGTATATTATATGAAACTTTAAGTCTCGTTCAGGTAGTGTTTAAATAAAAAATTCGATGGGACTCGCATCCGTCGTCCTCGCGCGGTCTTTCGTCCCGATATCCAGAAGCAGAGTTTGAAAAACTCTAGCGACGGCACGGGTGTCCGACTCACGACAACGAGGAAAGACAGCCGGTCCCCTCTGAACGGTATATTATATGAAACTTTAAGTCTCGTTCAGGTAGTGTGTAAGTCAAAAATTCGATGGGACTCGCATCCGTCGTCCTCGCGCGGTCTTTCGTCCCGATATCCAGAAGCAGAGTTTGAAAAACTCTAGCGACGGCACGGGTGTCCGACTCACGACAACGAGGATAGACAGCCGGTCCCCTCTGAACGGTATATAATATGAAACTTTAAGTCTCGTTCAGGTAGTGTGTAAGTCAAAAATTCGATGGGACTCGCATCCGTCGTCCTCGCGCGGTCTTTCGTCCCGATATCCAGAAGCAGAGTTTGAAAAACTCTAGCGACGGCACGGGTGTCCGACTCACGACAACGAGGATAGACAGCCGGTCCCCTCTGAACGGTATATAATATACATTATGCGACGGTAGACGATCAACTAGACGAAACTTTAGTCTCGTTCAGGTGGTGTAAAAAAAATTCGATGGGATACGCACGCACGGCTGTCGTCGTCCTCGAGCGGTCTTTCGTCCCAATATCCAGAAGCAGAGTTTGAAAAACTCTAGCGACGGCACGGGTGTCCGACTCACGACATCGAGGCTTCGAAGCCGGCGGCGTTCCCCTCTGAACGAACTTCGGCTAGACTAGTTACGAATCGTTGCTACACATCGTCTTCATCGTCGTCGTCGTCGACATCGACATCATCATCATATCATCATCATCATCATCATCATCATCGGTCATCGTCGCATAGCGGGCCAACATCCACGCGATGCGTCTTCGTTCTAGGTTACCCGATCCACGAGTATGTTACACGTGGTTTCGTTATTTCGAACGAAACGACATACGAAGAGCACACGCCCTTTGGGTAGGAAGCACGTTTCGAGAACGACGAGAGTTTCGATGAAAGAGACGAGAGAAGTCGACGCAGAAGGTATCCATGGATCTTCGAAGAGAACCTTCGAAGATGTATATCGGTATCCTTTCGCTCTGCGCGACTCGCTACAAGTTCTTTCGCTCTCGTCGACTCGTTCTAGACGCTTCGTTCGATCCCAAAGAGGAGTCTTCGATATGTCCCGTTGCTAGGAGGAGAACAAACGCAACACAGACCACGAAACATAGAAGAGAATAGGCGAGCATGATCACTCCGACACGAGGCACTTTAGAGATTTTCTTATTAGTTTGCATGGACTTTTATATTTCGTTTGTACGGTTTCCACGATGCAAATACGAAATACGAGATCGTGACGGCGGGTCTTTCTGTGTACGGCCTCTCGCAGGCGCCACGACTGCATTTCTCTTTACACCTGGTTTCCATCGTAATTTTTTCGTTTGATATCGAGCCTTAACTTTTGTTGGCTCTTTCGAAGCTAGAGTTCCCTTTTATTAGAATTTCATATATATATATATATATTATATGTTATATGTTTTATTCGGAGACGGCGGGTCTTTCTGTTTACGACCTCACGCAGGCGCCTCGAATAAGTTTCATTCGCATTTCGTTTTTATACTTGTATATATATATCTCTTCATCCCGATGATCGAGAGAGAGTGCCACCTTCTCTTCGTATAATTCCGTAGCTGGAGGGTCGTCTCCTCCTTAAGAATATTTCTATTCGTGCCAACGGAGGTTGCCAAGCTCCCTGGCGTTTTCGTTTGTTAAAGTATATAGCTTGTTAATACGTCGTATATACTTTCGTCGATACAGGAGGAGTACGGCTCCTTACCGACCATTGTGATATATATTTCATAGTTTTTATATGTGTTCAAGTCAAATTCTTTTGGTATCGTATCGTTAATGATCCTTCCGCAGGTTCACCTACGGAAACCTTGTTACGACTTTTACTTCCTCTAAATGATCAAGTTTGGTCATCTTCCCGGTAACATCGGCAATGCTTATCACATTGGCCGCGCACCAGTCCGAAGACCTCACTAAATCATTCAATCGGTAGTAGCGACGGGCGGTGTGTACAAAGGGCAGGGACGTAATCAACGCGAGCTTATGACTCGCGCTTACTGGGAATTCCTCGTTCATGGGGAATAATTGCAAGCCCCAATCCCTAGCACGAAGGAGGTTCAGCGGGTTACCCGGGCCTTTCGGCCAGGGAAAACACGCTGATTCCTTCAGTGTAGCGCGCGTGCGGCCCAGAACATCTAAGGGCATCACAGACCTGTTATTGCTCAATCTCGTGCGGCTAGAAGCCGCCTGTTCCTCTAAGAAGATTTGTTTGTACGTTGGTAGTAAAAACCCACCGACCGAAGCCGGGGGCCTTCGAGATACCATAAGTTACGTCTATTTAGCAGGCTAGAGTCTCGTTCGTTATCGGAATTAACCAGACAAATCGCTCCACCAACTAAGAACGGCCATGCACCACCACCCACCGAATCAAGAAAGAGCTATCAATCTGTCAATCCTTCCGGTGTCCGGGCCTGGTGAGGTTTCCCGTGTTGAGTCAAATTAAGCCGCAGGCTCCACTCCTGGTGGTGCCCTTCCGTCAATTCCTTTAAGTTTCAGCTTTGCAACCATACTTCCCCCGGAACCCAAAAGCTTTGGTTTCCCGGAAGCTGCCCGCCGAGTCATCGGAGGAACTTCGGCGGATCGCTGGCTGGCATCGTTTATGGTTAGAACTAGGGCGGTATCTGATCGCCTTCGAACCTCTAACTTTCGTTCTTGATTAATGAAAACATTTTTGGCAAATGCTTTCGCTTCTGTCCGTCTTGCGACGATCCAAGAATTTCACCTCTAACGTCGCAATACGAATGCCCCCATCTGTCCCTATTAATCATTACCTCGGGGCTCCGAAAACCAACAAAATAGAACCGAGGTCCTATTCCATTATTCCATGCACACAGTATTCAGGCGAAGGTAGCCTGCTTTAAGCACTCTAATTTGTTCAAAGTAAACGTATCGGCCCACCTCGACACTCAGTGAAGAGCACCGCGATGGGATATTAGTTGGACCGCCCGCGAGGAGCTAAGCCCACCGATAGGACGTACCACATAATGCCAGTTAAACACCGCGAGCGGTGAACCGACACTGTGACACACAGATTCAACTACGAGCTTTTTAACCGCAACAACTTTAATATACGCTATTGGAGCTGGAATTACCGCGGCTGCTGGCACCAGACTTGCCCTCCAATTGGTCCTCGTTAAAGGATTTAAAGTGTACTCATTCCGATTACGGGGCCTCGGATGAGTCCCGTATCGTTATTTTTCGTCACTACCTCCCCGTGCCGGGAGTGGGTAATTTGCGCGCCTGCTGCCTTCCTTGGATGTGGTAGCTGTTTCTCAGGCTCCCTCTCCGGAATCGAACCCTGATTCCCCGTTACCCGTTACAACCATGGTAGGCGCAGAACCTACCATCGACAGTTGATAAGGCAGACATTTGAAAGATGCGTCGCCGGTGCTAGATGACCATGCGATCAGCACAAAGTTATTCAGAGTCACCAAAACAAACGATGGACGGACAGACGAGCCATCCGCCACCGATTGGTTTTGATCTAATAAAAGCATTCCTACCATCTCTGGTCGGAATCTGTTTGCATGTATTAGCTCTAGAATTACCACAGTTATCCAAGTAAATGTAGGTATGATCTAAGAAACCATAACTGATTTAATGAGCCATTCGCGGTTTCACCTTAATGCGGCATGTACTGAGACATGCATGGCTTAATCTTTGAGACAAGCATATGACTACTGGCAGGATCAACCAGGGATCTTATTCGTATAACAATTCTTATAAATTTCGTTTAAGTTCTCTTCGTGTCGTAGGTGGGACGTAAGCACCGTACGACGAGACTTTTCGTTCTTAAGATAGATATATCTATAAAATATATCTCCTAGCGACGTTCGAGATACACCCATAGTTCAGTAATAATCTTCGAACGCCGCTCGCAGCCACTTTGTAATTCTCAACTCCACCTCCTCTCTTCTCTCTCTCTCTCTCTCTCATAGTCTTATATAAAATGTTTAGAATCGTACTTCTAAAGGAACATTTCCATAATGCTGTCTTCGTGTAAAAAGACTTATTAGAATATCTTAGCGGTAAAGCACGTATACGCACCTCACGCTGAACGAACAAGCGCGTATCCCAGTGCGTCGCGCTGGACATACCGTAAGAATATTCTTTCAATCGGTAGAACATTTTCGGCAGAAGACATACTACGCAAAGATAGTACGCTCCTACCGCCTCATCGGATACTTCTGCGAAAGCAGAAGTTTTTATAGAAAGCAGACGGTTATACTCTTTTGAATGAATCGATGCTCAGTTAGTACAAGCACACACGCATCTAACAATTTTTGTTAGAATACGTACACACAGGTCACCAGCTTCCCGACTCAGGGGAACCTTGCCACGATATTTGGTCATTACGTCCAGGACAGCGACCCGCGGCGCAGCAGTGTAGAGAAAAAACCAGAACGAGAACGGAGGAACAGTCGAGAAATAGCGTAAAATACACTAAGACTCGAGGAGCGGTGACTGAATTCTCAACCGAGGCCGTAGAATAGCCACGCGCTCAACGCTGTTCCGACCGAACCGTCCGGCTCGACGTCTCTCTTATAGATACGAAAGCGCCAGCCGGAAGGCCGGCGCCGGCCGGGCTAGCGGCCGCGCGCTTACGGTGCAAAACCTCCGTAGCAACGTACCGTTCGGAAGGGACGCTGGAACTTAGTCTCGCGAACGCTCGATCACTACTATACAAAGCCAATATCCAACCATCGAAATACATTACCAGACGTTTTATTAACATAATAGAAATGCATTTTTACCAAAAAATTAATTTTTTTTTTCACCGAAAAATTGCATCAGTAAACATACTCTTTTATCGAATACGGACAAAAAATAAGTTTATAATCAATTACAATACGTTAAAATAAGTAGAAATATGCAAAAAAATATATACCTTGTAACGTTAATTAACGAAAAAATTAGAAAAATATCCCAGTCGTGTCAGTTCGACGAACGCTAATTTTTTGAAAAAATCGATAAAAATGTTTAATCCCGACGTATTTAATAGAGATAGAACGATTCCCGTAAAAAAATTCATACCTTGTAACGCTTTTAAACGAATAAACTCGAAAAAACTTTTTCGCCCTCGGAATTTTTCTAAGTCCCAACGTACCGGCTCGGAATTTTTCTATGTTCCAACGACCGGTCGTGTCGGTCCAAACGTTTTTATATCCGTCTGCCGACGATATAAACGCTTAATCCCGACGTATTTTATCGAGTTATAACGATTTCTTGAAAAATATTCGTACGTTATAACGCTTTTTAACGAATTAATCGAAAAAGAGTGTTCGGTCCGAAAATTTTCTAAGTACGAACGACCGGCCGCATAGGTCCGTTTTTAAAAATCGTTCTCGGACGGAAATAAACCATTAATCCCGACGTATTTCGTCGAGTTACGTCGATTTATGCAAAAAAATTCATACCTTGTAACGCTTTTTAACGAATAAACTCGAAAAAACTTTTTCGCCCTCGGAATTTTTCTAAGTCCCAACGTACCGGCTCGGAATTTTTCTATGTTCCAACGACCGGTCGTGTCGGTCCAAACGTTTTTATATCCGTCTGCCGACGATATAAACGCTTAATCCCGACGTATTTTATCGAGTTATAACGATTTCTTGAAAAATATTCGTACGTTATAACGCTTTTTAACGAATTAATCGAAAAAGAGTGTTCGGTCCGAAAATTTTCTAAGTACGAACGACCGGCCGCATAGGTCCGTTTTTAAAAATCGTTCTCGGACGGAAATAAACCATTAATCCCGACGTATTTCGTCGAGTTACGTCGATTTATGCAAAAAAATTCATACCTTGTAACGCTTTTTAACGAATAAACTCGAAAAAACTTTTTCGCGCTCGGAATTTTTCTAAGTCCCAACGTACCGGCTCGGAATTTTTCTATGTTCCAACGACCGGTCGTGTCGGTCCAAACGTTTTTATATCCGTCTGCCGACGATATAAACGCTTAATCCCGACGTATTTTATCGAGTTATAACGATTTCTTGAAAAATATTCGTACGTTATAACGCTTTTTAACGAATTAATCGAAAAAGAGTGTTCGGTCCGAAAATTTTCTAAGTACGAACGACCGGCCGCATAGGTCCGTTTTTAAAAATCGTTCTCGGACGGAAATAAACCATTAATCCCGACGTATTTCGTCGAGTTACGTCGATTTATGCAAAAAAATTCATACCTTGTAACGCTTTTTAACGAATAAACTCGAAAAAACTTTTTCGCGCTCGGAATTTTTCTAAGTCCCAACGTACCGGCTCGGAATTTTTCTATGTTCCAACGACCGGTCGTGTCGGTCCAAACGTTTTTATATCCGTCTGCCGACGATATAAACGCTTAATCCCGACGTATTTTATCGAGTTATAACGATTTCTTGAAAAATATTCGTACGTTATAACGCTTTTTAACGAATTAATCGAAAAAGAGTGTTCGGTCCGAAAATTTTCTAAGTACGAACGACCGGCCGCATAGGTCCGTTTTTAAAAATCGTTCTCGGACGGAAATAAACCATTAATCCCGACGTATTTCGTCGAGTTACGTCGATTTATGCAAAAAAATTCATACCTTGTAACGCTTTTTAACGAATAAACTCGAAAAAACTTTTTCGCGCTCGGAATTTTTCTAAGTCCCAACGTACCGGCTCGGAATTTTTCTATGTTCCAACGACCGGTCGTGTCGGTCCAAACGTTTTTATATCCGTCTGCCGACGATATAAACGCTTAATCCCGACGTATTTTATCGAGTTATAACGATTTCTTGAAAAATATTCGTACGTTATAACGCTTTTTAACGAATTAATCGAAAAAGAGTGTTCGGTCCGAAAATTTTCTAAGTACGAACGACCGGCCGCATAGGTCCGTTTTTAAAAATCGTTCTCGGACGGAAATAAACCATTAATCCCGACGTATTTCGTCGAGTTACGTCGATTTATGCAAAAAAATTCATACCTTGTAACGCTTTTTAACGAATAAACTCGAAAAAACTTTTTCGCCCTCGGAATTTTTCTAAGTCCCAACGTACCGGCTCGGAATTTTTCTATGTTCCAACGACCGGTCGTGTCGGTCCAAACGTTTTTATATCCGTCTGCCGACGATATAAACGCTTAATCCCGACGTATTTTATCGAGTTATAACGATTTCTTGAAAAATATTCGTACGTTATAACGCTTTTTAACGAATTAATCGAAAAAGAGTGTTCGGTCCGAAAATTTTCTAAGTACGAACGACCGGCCGCATAGGTCCGTTTTTAAAAATCGTTCTCGGACGGAAATAAACCATTAATCCCGACGTATTTCGTCGAGTTACGTCGATTTATGCAAAAAAATTCATACCTTGTAACGCTTTTTAACGAATAAACTCGAAAAAACTTTTTCGCCCTCGGAATTTTTCTAAGTCCCAACGTACCGGCTCGGAATTTTTCTATGTTCCAACGACCGGTCGTGTCGGTCCAAACGTTTTTATATCCGTCTGCCGACGATATAAACGCTTAATCCCGACGTATTTTATCGAGTTATAACGATTTCTTGAAAAATATTCGTACGTTATAACGCTTTTTAACGAATTAATCGAAAAAGAGTGTTCGGTCCGAAAATTTTCTAAGTACGAACGACCGGCCGCATAGGTCCGTTTTTAAAAATCGTTCTCGGACGGAAATAAACCATTAATCCCGACGTATTTCGTCGAGTTACGTCGATTTATGCAAAAAAATTCATACCTTGTAACGCTTTTTAACGAATAAACTCGAAAAAACTTTTTCGCCCTCGGAATTTTTCTAAGTCCCAACGTACCGGCTCGGAATTTTTCTATGTTCCAACGACCGGTCGTGTCGGTCCAAACGTTTTTATATCCGTCTGCCGACGATATAAACGCTTAATCCCGACGTATTTTATCGAGTTATAACGATTTCTTGAAAAATATTCGTACGTTATAACGCTTTTTAACGAATTAATCGAAAAAGAGTGTTCGGTCCGAAAATTTTCTAAGTACGAACGACCGGCCGCATAGGTCCGTTTTTAAAAATCGTTCTCGGACGGAAATAAACCATTAATCCCGACGTATTTCGTCGAGTTACGTCGATTTATGCAAAAAAATTCATACCTTGTAACGCTTTTTAACGAATAAACTCGAAAAAACTTTTTCGCCCTCGGAATTTTTCTAAGTCCCAACGTACCGGCTCGGAATTTTTCTATGTTCCAACGACCGGTCGTGTCGGTCCAAACGTTTTTATATCCGTCTGCCGACGATATAAACGCTTAATCCCGACGTATTTTATCGAGTTATAACGATTTCTTGAAAAATATTCGTACGTTATAACGCTTTTTAACGAATTAATCGAAAAAGAGTGTTCGGTCCGAAAATTTTCTAAGTACGAACGACCGGCCGCATAGGTCCGTTTTTAAAAATCGTTCTCGGACGGAAATAAACCATTAATCCCGACGTATTTCGTCGAGTTACGTCGATTTATGCAAAAAAATTCATACCTTGTAACGCTTTTTAACGAATAAACTCGAAAAAACTTTTTCGCGCTCGGAATTTTTCTAAGTCCCAACGTACCGGCTCGGAATTTTTCTATGTTCCAACGACCGGTCGTGTCGGTCCAAACGTTTTTATATCCGTCTGCCGACGATATAAACGCTTAATCCCGACGTATTTTATCGAGTTATAACGATTTCTTGAAAAATATTCGTACGTTATAACGCTTTTTAACGAATTAATCGAAAAAGAGTGTTCGGTCCGAAAATTTTCTAAGTACGAACGACCGGCCGCATAGGTCCGTTTTTAAAAATCGTTCTCGGACGGAAATAAACCATTAATCCCGACGTATTTCGTCGAGTTACGTCGATTTATGCAAAAAAATTCATACCTTGTAACGCTTTTTAACGAATAAACTCGAAAAAACTTTTTCGCGCTCGGAATTTTTCTAAGTCCCAACGTACCGGCTCGGAATTTTTCTATGTTCCAACGACCGGTCGTGTCGGTCCAAACGTTTTTATATCCGTCTGCCGACGATATAAACGCTTAATCCCGACGTATTTTATCGAGTTATAACGATTTCTTGAAAAATATTCGTACGTTATAACGCTTTTTAACGAATTAATCGAAAAAGAGTGTTCGGTCCGAAAATTTTCTAAGTACGAACGACCGGCCGCATAGGTCCGTTTTTAAAAATCGTTCTCGGACGGAAATAAACCATTAATCCCGACGTATTTCGTCGAGTTACGTCGATTTATGCAAAAAAATTCATACCTTGTAACGCTTTTTAACGAATAAACTCGAAAAAACTTTTTCGCGCTCGGAATTTTTCTAAGTCCCAACGTACCGGCTCGGAATTTTTCTATGTTCCAACGACCGGTCGTGTCGGTCCAAACGTTTTTATATCCGTCTGCCGACGATATAAACGCTTAATCCCGACGTATTTTATCGAGTTATAACGATTTCTTGAAAAATATTCGTACCTTCTAACACTTTTTAACGAGTTATTTGGAGGGGATCTTTCGGCCTTTTCGTAGCGGTGCGAAAAAATTCTAAGTTCCAACGTCCCGGTCACGTTGGTCCGGAGGATGAAATTTTTTAAAAAAATAAAGTGAAATCGTTACGTTCGACTAGATTTCGTCGATACGTAACGATTTCACACAAAATTTCGATACGTTATAACGCTTTTTGGCGAGTTATTTCGAGTTGAACATTCGGTACTTTCGTAACGGGGCGAAAAAATTCTAAGTTCCAACGTCCCGGTCACGTTGGTCCGGAGGATGAAATTTTTTAAAAAAATAAAGTGAAATCGCTACTTTCGACTAGATTTCGTCGAAACGTAACGATTTCACGCAAAATTTCGATACGTTATAACGCTTTTTGGCGAGTTATTTCGAGTTGAACTTTCGGTACTTTCGTAACGGTGCGAAAAAATTCTAAGTTCCAACGTCCCGGTCACGTTGGTCCGGAGGATGAAATTTTTTAAAAAAATAAAGTGAAATCGCTACTTTCGACTAGATTTCGTCGAAACGTAACGATTTCACGCAAAATTTCGATACGTTATAACGCTTTTTGGCGAGTTATTTCGAGTTGAACTTTCGGTACTTTCGTAACGGTGCGAAAAAATTCTAAGTTCCAACGTCCCGGTCACGTTGGTCCGGAGGATGAAATTTTTTAAAAAAATAAAGTGAAATCGCTACTTTCGACTAGATTTCGTCGAAACGTAACGATTTCACGCAAAATTTCGATACGTTATAACGCTTTTTGGCGAGTTATTTCGAGTTGAACTTTCGGTACTTTCGTAGCGGTGCGAAAAAATTCTAAGTTCCAACGTCCCGGTCACGTTGGTCCGGAGGATGAAATTTTTTAAAAAAATAAAGTGAAATCGCTACTTTCGACTAGATTTCGTCGATACGTAACGATTTCACTGATAATTTCGATGCGTTATAACGCTTTTTCTCGAGTTATTTCGACTCGAACGTTCGAACAGTGGCGAATATTTCAAAGTCCCTGCGACGCAACGATACGCTCTTACGCGTTGCTCGCTCGCTCCGCTCGCTCGAAAAAAAAAGTAGCCCAACCCAAAACCAATCCCTTTAGCGTTCGTTCTTCGATTTCATCGAAATCTTCGTTCGAACGCTTGGGATCGGTTTTGGGTTGGGCTATATTCGTCCGAGCGAGCGCAGCGAGCGAGCATTTGTCGCGATTATTTTCCTCGTTTTCGTCTCTCTCGTGAAACGGGAAAAAACGTGGAAAACGGGAAAAAACGGGAAAAAACGGGAAAAAACGCGAAGAAACGGGAAAAAACGCGGAAAAACGTTTAAAAATATTTGAAAAAGCGCGCGCGCGCGCGCGCAATACGAGCTGCGCAGAACGGCGTACCTTAAGAGAGTGTTACCTACTCCGGCGCATACCCGCTGATTCGGAGGTGCGCGCGCAGCGGTAGCACGAGCGGCTAAGTCCAGCGGCGTATTGCTTTATGCTCGCACGCGACTAAGTCCAGCGGCGTATTGCTTTCAGTTTGTACGCGACTAAGTCCAGCGGCGTATTGCTTTATGCTCGCACGCGACTAAGTCCAGCGGCGTATTGCTTTCAGTTTGTACGCGACTAAGTCCAGCGGCGTATTGCTTTATGCTCGCACGCGGCTAAGTCCAGCGGCGTATTGCTTTCTGTTTGTACGCGACTAAGTCCAGCGGCGTATTGCTTTCTGTTTGTACGCGACTAAGTCCAGCGGCGTATTGCTTTTTACTCGCACGAGACAAAGTCCCAGCGGCGTATCGCTTTCTATTCGTGCGTCTCGTTGTTTGATTTAAAGGAAAAAAAAATCGCTACGCACGACCATCGGCCGTACGTAGCGAAATTATTTTTTTTAACCGCAGGAGACAAAGTCCCAGCGGCGTATTGCTTTATGCTCGCACGCGACTAAGTCCAGCGGCGTATTGCTTTCTGTTTGTACGCGACTAAGTCCAGCGGCGTATTGCTTTTTACTCGCACGCGACTAAGTCCAGCGGCGTATTGCTTTATGCTCGCACGCGACTAAGTCCAGCGGCGTATTGCTTTCAGTTTGTACGCGACTAAGTCCAGCGGCGTATTGCTTTATGCTCGCACGAGACAATGTCCCAGCGGCGTATCGCTTTCTATTCGTGCGTC
>NW_026099345.1:252500-255000 GCF_024542735.1 Bombus huntii | reverse complement strand
TACCTGATTTGGTCGATCGTCTTGCTGGTGAGGATCTCGCTTATCATTTTATTGGGGAATTTGTGGTCCTTATAGGTCTCACAAAGTTCCCTTAATTGGGCCAACTCCTCCAACGTCCATTTTTTCTCAGGGGGGTCCGTTCCCCTTCTTTTGACGTTTCTTACGGCAGGGTGCGCATGCCGCTCGTGGGTAGACAGCCCTCTAAGCGTCCCAAAACTCATGGAGCAGGTTTCGCATCTGTGCGAGCCGCCAGCACTCTGACTCGTGCCTCTACAGTGAGGCAGGTGACATCTGGCCCCATGAAGCTTCGGGAAGCCTTTCCCACAGTCTTTGCATCTCCATTGGATGCGGGCTGTCACGTGATGTTGTTCCAGGTGCCGCCCTAGGTCTGATAACGACAAAAAGAAAAGGTCGATTTCCCTTTTCTGGCAGACAGGGCAGGCAACCTGGTCACCCACGATCGGTACCATTATTTCATTCGTGTCCGGGGATGTAGCCGGGTCGTCAACAGAAGTCCCCTCCAGAGCGGAAGAATCCGCCGCGGCGCCTCCGGGACCGAGAGACGCCACGTCCGAGGCTCTATCAGAGTTTCGATTTACCATGATATTTTCTTAATTTTATTATTTTTATTTTACTTCCGATTATGTCCAGCTCATAACCTTATAACTGCCAAGTCGTGCCAAGAAAAATAACCAAGGAACGAGTTCCTTTGATGGAGATAACTCCATTCCTTTCACGGTGAAATCACCGTTGAATCGGCAAGCCGATTTTAGGTGTCGTCTTTCGCTCCTGCTTCGCCGCACTCCCTTTAGCCATACTCGGTGTCCGGGGGGATACTCCCCACGCTGACACGAATGAGTATGTTACCGGCGGTACCACGTGGAGGTAGGAGTGCGACTTGAGCAGACAGAGCCGAAGCCCTGCCTGCCCCCAAGCAACTATGACTCTTTCATCGTCGGAGGCAAGCCGTTTTTCAACGTCTCGCCACACAACGAGCAAGATCGCTTCGCTCAACCAGCCACCCTCACGCGGCTCTTCCAGCATACGCATAGGCAGACCGCGCCTACCTTCCAGCTCATCCGCCAGAGTCCCAGCGGCGTATCGTTTTTGGGCGAACGCGGCTAAGTCCAGCGGCGTATTGCTTTCTGGCGCTCACAGCCAAGTCCCAGCGGCGTATTGCTTTTCGAGCACGCGCGGCCAGGTGCTAGCGGCATATTGCTTTCTTTAATACGTCACTAGTCAGATGACGGGGCTGTTGTTTACCTTTCCGTTTCGCATAATGACACGAAAACGGTTTAAAAAAAAATAAGGCGATGCGCCACCGAGACCGGCCGCACATCGCTATAAAGCAAGTACAACCAAGCCCCGGCGACACACCGCCTTTGTAACGTCACTAGTCCAATGACGAGGCATTTGGCTACCTGAGAGTCATAGTTACTCCCGCCGTTTACCCGCGCTTTTTTGAATTTCTTCACGTTGACATTCAGAGCACTGGGCAGAAATCACATTGCGTCAACACCCTTGGGGGCCATCGCAATGCTTTGTTTTAATTAGACAGTCGGATTCCCCTAGTCCGTGCCAGTTCTGAGCTGAGCGTTGAATGGCGGCCGAAGAGAACGACCGCGACGGTAGAACCGCCGCGGAAGCCTCGCAGCAAGGAAGATCCGCGGGAGGCCAAGGCACGGGACCGAGCTCGGATCCGGGGTGCGCGACGATATCCACTCCCGAGAGAGATAGATACGCCGCGTCCCGTTCAGCTCGCCCAGGCCCGGCACGTCAGCCAAACCCGCTTCCCGACCAAGCCCGACACGCCCCGCTCCTCAGAGCCAATCCTTATTCCGAAGTTACGGATCCAATTTGCCGACTTCCCTTACCTACATTAATCTATCGACTAGAGGCTCTTTACCTTGGAGACCTGCTGCGGATATGGGTACGAACCGGCGCGACACCTCCACGTGGCCCTCTCCTGGATTTTCAAGGTCCGAGGGGAAGATCCGGACACCGCCGCAACTGCGGTGCTCTTCGCGTTCCAAACCCTATCTCCCTGCTAGAGGTTTCCAGGGAACTCGAACGCTTATACAGAAAAGAAAACTCTTCCCGGATCTCCCGACGGCGTCTCCAGGTCATTTTGGGTTACCCCGACGAACACTCTTACGAGGGCCCGAATGGTATGCGGTTCCGCTGCCGGGTTCCGGAATAGGAACCGGATTCCCTTTCGCCCAATGGGTGTGTATCTTTCGCTCATATATATATTTGTTTGTTGTTGCGATTTTTGTGTATGATCTTAGGACACCTCATCTGCATAGGATTTCTCTTAGGGCTTAGGATCGACTGACTCGTGTGCAACGGCTGTTCACACGAAACCCTTCTCCACGTCAGTCCTCCAGGGCCTCGCTGGAGTATTTGCTACTACCACCAAGATCTGCACCGACGGCGGCTCCAGGCAGGCTCGCGCCCAGACCCTTCTGCGCACACCGCCGCGACCCTCCTACTCGTCAGA
>NW_026099345.1:240000-250000 GCF_024542735.1 Bombus huntii | reverse complement strand
TTGTAGTTACAGCAGCACCCGTGTATAGCCGATCTTAGACACACGCTAGTTCGCACACGCGTTACATATATAATATGTAAGATTTCCGACGAACGTGGCTTTTCGGGAGCCAGGCGCGCGGGCAGAGAGATACACGACGACGGGGAAAATTCGTCCCGATACGAGTACGTGTACTCTCCGATCTCCGCGCGACGCTGGGGATCATACCTCCCTAAGTCGTCAGAGCGCTCGAAGAAATCTCGCGTGTGCGTTCCCGGATCTACGGCTGATACTTTCGGGGCTTGTAAAAAAGCACAGAGCGTGTAAAACGCAACGACGACCCATCGATGCGACGGTCCTCGTTGTTGTCAGTCGCTTTCGCGAAGAGACGGAGTGGGCATTCGATCCCTGGGGCTGTACGAGAGTCTTAAGAAAAGACGGTAGATTATGGCAAAGTTTCGCACGCCATCGAGTTTAGGTTTTTTTTTTGGTTCTCTCTTCTCTCCTCTCTCGACCGAGTTCCCATATTTGCTTTCTCTCTCAGTCTCGCCAAATATAATATTCTTTTAAGACGACGTCGGGGGCGCGGACCTTCGTGCGTCGAACACCGGCAAACGTAGCATATATCGCCTGATATGAAAAAAAAATCGGTCACGAGGAGAACACTACGAGTATATACGTTCGATAACCGATACACGAAGCGGTGCATAAGCGGGCGGTCGCCCTCGTAAGGACGACTCACGACGCCGCGAGCACTC
Organism: Bombus huntii; assembly: GCF_024542735.1. Lineage (NCBI taxonomy): Eukaryota > Metazoa > Arthropoda > Insecta > Hymenoptera > Apidae > Bombus > Bombus huntii. The sequence goes on along the minus strand of NW_026099345.1, from coordinate 249,263 downwards.
ACGCAGGTCCGTGACCGGTTCTCTCCGCTCTTATTCGTATCCCTTCGTATACCTTCGTCCGACTCTGAAACGTTCTCTTATAATTTTTAAGAAGAACGACGGCGGGTTGTCAAGGCAAGAAGGGACAGAGAGAGACAGAGGTAGAGTTTCGTAGTCTCCCGTGAACACGATAGATTATATATCGAGCATGCGTACGACTTGCACGGTCTCTGCACGACCGCGACGAACGCCGACGAGCGTCCAACAATCGCTCGTACGTCGCGTATGTTCTCTCCGTCCGCTCTTATTCGTATCCTCGTTCTTGTACCTTCGTCCGACTCTGAAACGTTCTCTTATATAAAGAAGAACGACGGCGGGTTGTTAAGGCAAGAAGGGACAGAGAGAGACAGATACGGAGAGTAACGATACGCAACGCAAGCAGTCTTAGGTTTACGTGAGCAACCCTCAGCCAGGCGTGGTCCAGGAATTGTATCCGTGGACCGCAATGTGCGTTCGAAATGTCGATGTTCATGTGTCCTGCAGTTCACACGTTGACGCGCAATTAGCTGCGTTCTTCATCGACCCACGAGCCAAGTGATCCACCGTTCAGGGTAATCTTTTATAAATTTACAACAGTTCAATACTCAAATGTACTCTTCTCGGTTCTAGCGAAGCCGAGTTCCGTCACGTTCGACCAACGGGAATCGAACGCGCAGAAGTCGCCATAGGATTGACGACACAAAAACGTTCGAAAAAAAAAGAAAACGACGAACGCGCGAAGATACGCGCGTTCGCCGGCCGGGCGTAAAGTACATTATGATATATAACAACCATCGAGATCGAAGCTCCGTTCGTCAGGAAACGACGGGGATATATACACCCGATTCTGAATCCTCTGTACAGCACACGATCTCGCGAACGAGTAAGCACGGTGGCTAGCCCATGTTATATATGTGTTTGATTCTACTCTCTCGTCCAATTATTCAAGAAACAGCGCGCGTGCATCTCTCCATCGTTCGGGTGATAGTAAAGATTCGATGGGATTCGCGCGGCCGTCCGCCTCGAGCGGTCTTTCGTCCCAATATCCAGAAGCAGAGTTTGAAAAACTCTAGCGACGGCACGGGTGTCCGACTCACGACATCGAGGTTTCGAAGCCGGCGATCCCCTCCGAACGGATGGCGACCACGCGACCGACTGAAAGCATGAAAAATCGACGAAAGATAGAACACATCTCCGTTCGGGTGGTGTTTTTTTTTTTTAAAAAAAAAAAAAACAAAAATTCGATGGGACTCGCAGCCATCGTCCTCGCGCGGTCTTTCGTCCCGATATCCAGAAGCAGAGTTTGAAAAACTCTAGCGACGGCACGGGTGTCCGACTCACGACAACGAGGATAGACAGCCGGTCCCCTCCGAACGGGTTATGCGACGATAAACTCGATGAAACTTTAGTCTCGTTCAGGTAGTGTGTGTCTTGTAAATCAAAAATTCGATGGGACTCGCATCCATCGTCCTCGCGCGGTCTTTCGTCCCAACATCCAGAAGCAGAGTTTGAAAAACTCTAGCGACGGCACGGGTGTCCGACTCACGACAACGAGGATAGACAGCCGGTCCCCTCTGAACGGTATATTATATATGAGATGATAGACGACAAACTGGATGAAACTTTAAGTCTCGTTCAGGTAGTGTGTAAATCAAAAATTCGATGGGACTCGCATCCGTCGTCCTCGCGCGGTCTTTCGTCCCGATATCCAGAAGCAGAGTTTGAAAAACTCTAGCGACGGCACGGGTCTCCGACTCACGACAACGAGGAAAGACAGCCGGTCCCCTCTGAACGGTATATTATATGAAACTTTAAGTCTCGTTCAGGTAGTGTTTAAATAAAAAATTCGATGGGACTCGCATCCGTCGTCCTCGCGCGGTCTTTCGTCCCGATATCCAGAAGCAGAGTTTGAAAAACTCTAGCGACGGCACGGGTGTCCGACTCACGACAACGAGGAAAGACAGCCGGTCCCCTCTGAACGGTATATTATATGAAACTTTAAGTCTCGTTCAGGTAGTGTTTAAATAAAAAATTCGATGGGACTCGCATCCGTCGTCCTCGCGCGGTCTTTCGTCCCGATATCCAGAAGCAGAGTTTGAAAAACTCTAGCGACGGCACGGGTGTCCGACTCACGACAACGAGGAAAGACAGCCGGTCCCCTCTGAACGGTATATTATATGAAACTTTAAGTCTCGTTCAGGTAGTGTGTAAGTCAAAAATTCGATGGGACTCGCATCCGTCGTCCTCGCGCGGTCTTTCGTCCCGATATCCAGAAGCAGAGTTTGAAAAACTCTAGCGACGGCACGGGTGTCCGACTCACGACAACGAGGATAGACAGCCGGTCCCCTCTGAACGGTATATAATATGAAACTTTAAGTCTCGTTCAGGTAGTGTGTAAGTCAAAAATTCGATGGGACTCGCATCCGTCGTCCTCGCGCGGTCTTTCGTCCCGATATCCAGAAGCAGAGTTTGAAAAACTCTAGCGACGGCACGGGTGTCCGACTCACGACAACGAGGATAGACAGCCGGTCCCCTCTGAACGGTATATAATATACATTATGCGACGGTAGACGATCAACTAGACGAAACTTTAGTCTCGTTCAGGTGGTGTAAAAAAAATTCGATGGGATACGCACGCACGGCTGTCGTCGTCCTCGAGCGGTCTTTCGTCCCAATATCCAGAAGCAGAGTTTGAAAAACTCTAGCGACGGCACGGGTGTCCGACTCACGACATCGAGGCTTCGAAGCCGGCGGCGTTCCCCTCTGAACGAACTTCGGCTAGACTAGTTACGAATCGTTGCTACACATCGTCTTCATCGTCGTCGTCGTCGACATCGACATCATCATCATATCATCATCATCATCATCATCATCATCGGTCATCGTCGCATAGCGGGCCAACATCCACGCGATGCGTCTTCGTTCTAGGTTACCCGATCCACGAGTATGTTACACGTGGTTTCGTTATTTCGAACGAAACGACATACGAAGAGCACACGCCCTTTGGGTAGGAAGCACGTTTCGAGAACGACGAGAGTTTCGATGAAAGAGACGAGAGAAGTCGACGCAGAAGGTATCCATGGATCTTCGAAGAGAACCTTCGAAGATGTATATCGGTATCCTTTCGCTCTGCGCGACTCGCTACAAGTTCTTTCGCTCTCGTCGACTCGTTCTAGACGCTTCGTTCGATCCCAAAGAGGAGTCTTCGATATGTCCCGTTGCTAGGAGGAGAACAAACGCAACACAGACCACGAAACATAGAAGAGAATAGGCGAGCATGATCACTCCGACACGAGGCACTTTAGAGATTTTCTTATTAGTTTGCATGGACTTTTATATTTCGTTTGTACGGTTTCCACGATGCAAATACGAAATACGAGATCGTGACGGCGGGTCTTTCTGTGTACGGCCTCTCGCAGGCGCCACGACTGCATTTCTCTTTACACCTGGTTTCCATCGTAATTTTTTCGTTTGATATCGAGCCTTAACTTTTGTTGGCTCTTTCGAAGCTAGAGTTCCCTTTTATTAGAATTTCATATATATATATATATATTATATGTTATATGTTTTATTCGGAGACGGCGGGTCTTTCTGTTTACGACCTCACGCAGGCGCCTCGAATAAGTTTCATTCGCATTTCGTTTTTATACTTGTATATATATATCTCTTCATCCCGATGATCGAGAGAGAGTGCCACCTTCTCTTCGTATAATTCCGTAGCTGGAGGGTCGTCTCCTCCTTAAGAATATTTCTATTCGTGCCAACGGAGGTTGCCAAGCTCCCTGGCGTTTTCGTTTGTTAAAGTATATAGCTTGTTAATACGTCGTATATACTTTCGTCGATACAGGAGGAGTACGGCTCCTTACCGACCATTGTGATATATATTTCATAGTTTTTATATGTGTTCAAGTCAAATTCTTTTGGTATCGTATCGTTAATGATCCTTCCGCAGGTTCACCTACGGAAACCTTGTTACGACTTTTACTTCCTCTAAATGATCAAGTTTGGTCATCTTCCCGGTAACATCGGCAATGCTTATCACATTGGCCGCGCACCAGTCCGAAGACCTCACTAAATCATTCAATCGGTAGTAGCGACGGGCGGTGTGTACAAAGGGCAGGGACGTAATCAACGCGAGCTTATGACTCGCGCTTACTGGGAATTCCTCGTTCATGGGGAATAATTGCAAGCCCCAATCCCTAGCACGAAGGAGGTTCAGCGGGTTACCCGGGCCTTTCGGCCAGGGAAAACACGCTGATTCCTTCAGTGTAGCGCGCGTGCGGCCCAGAACATCTAAGGGCATCACAGACCTGTTATTGCTCAATCTCGTGCGGCTAGAAGCCGCCTGTTCCTCTAAGAAGATTTGTTTGTACGTTGGTAGTAAAAACCCACCGACCGAAGCCGGGGGCCTTCGAGATACCATAAGTTACGTCTATTTAGCAGGCTAGAGTCTCGTTCGTTATCGGAATTAACCAGACAAATCGCTCCACCAACTAAGAACGGCCATGCACCACCACCCACCGAATCAAGAAAGAGCTATCAATCTGTCAATCCTTCCGGTGTCCGGGCCTGGTGAGGTTTCCCGTGTTGAGTCAAATTAAGCCGCAGGCTCCACTCCTGGTGGTGCCCTTCCGTCAATTCCTTTAAGTTTCAGCTTTGCAACCATACTTCCCCCGGAACCCAAAAGCTTTGGTTTCCCGGAAGCTGCCCGCCGAGTCATCGGAGGAACTTCGGCGGATCGCTGGCTGGCATCGTTTATGGTTAGAACTAGGGCGGTATCTGATCGCCTTCGAACCTCTAACTTTCGTTCTTGATTAATGAAAACATTTTTGGCAAATGCTTTCGCTTCTGTCCGTCTTGCGACGATCCAAGAATTTCACCTCTAACGTCGCAATACGAATGCCCCCATCTGTCCCTATTAATCATTACCTCGGGGCTCCGAAAACCAACAAAATAGAACCGAGGTCCTATTCCATTATTCCATGCACACAGTATTCAGGCGAAGGTAGCCTGCTTTAAGCACTCTAATTTGTTCAAAGTAAACGTATCGGCCCACCTCGACACTCAGTGAAGAGCACCGCGATGGGATATTAGTTGGACCGCCCGCGAGGAGCTAAGCCCACCGATAGGACGTACCACATAATGCCAGTTAAACACCGCGAGCGGTGAACCGACACTGTGACACACAGATTCAACTACGAGCTTTTTAACCGCAACAACTTTAATATACGCTATTGGAGCTGGAATTACCGCGGCTGCTGGCACCAGACTTGCCCTCCAATTGGTCCTCGTTAAAGGATTTAAAGTGTACTCATTCCGATTACGGGGCCTCGGATGAGTCCCGTATCGTTATTTTTCGTCACTACCTCCCCGTGCCGGGAGTGGGTAATTTGCGCGCCTGCTGCCTTCCTTGGATGTGGTAGCTGTTTCTCAGGCTCCCTCTCCGGAATCGAACCCTGATTCCCCGTTACCCGTTACAACCATGGTAGGCGCAGAACCTACCATCGACAGTTGATAAGGCAGACATTTGAAAGATGCGTCGCCGGTGCTAGATGACCATGCGATCAGCACAAAGTTATTCAGAGTCACCAAAACAAACGATGGACGGACAGACGAGCCATCCGCCACCGATTGGTTTTGATCTAATAAAAGCATTCCTACCATCTCTGGTCGGAATCTGTTTGCATGTATTAGCTCTAGAATTACCACAGTTATCCAAGTAAATGTAGGTATGATCTAAGAAACCATAACTGATTTAATGAGCCATTCGCGGTTTCACCTTAATGCGGCATGTACTGAGACATGCATGGCTTAATCTTTGAGACAAGCATATGACTACTGGCAGGATCAACCAGGGATCTTATTCGTATAACAATTCTTATAAATTTCGTTTAAGTTCTCTTCGTGTCGTAGGTGGGACGTAAGCACCGTACGACGAGACTTTTCGTTCTTAAGATAGATATATCTATAAAATATATCTCCTAGCGACGTTCGAGATACACCCATAGTTCAGTAATAATCTTCGAACGCCGCTCGCAGCCACTTTGTAATTCTCAACTCCACCTCCTCTCTTCTCTCTCTCTCTCTCTCTCATAGTCTTATATAAAATGTTTAGAATCGTACTTCTAAAGGAACATTTCCATAATGCTGTCTTCGTGTAAAAAGACTTATTAGAATATCTTAGCGGTAAAGCACGTATACGCACCTCACGCTGAACGAACAAGCGCGTATCCCAGTGCGTCGCGCTGGACATACCGTAAGAATATTCTTTCAATCGGTAGAACATTTTCGGCAGAAGACATACTACGCAAAGATAGTACGCTCCTACCGCCTCATCGGATACTTCTGCGAAAGCAGAAGTTTTTATAGAAAGCAGACGGTTATACTCTTTTGAATGAATCGATGCTCAGTTAGTACAAGCACACACGCATCTAACAATTTTTGTTAGAATACGTACACACAGGTCACCAGCTTCCCGACTCAGGGGAACCTTGCCACGATATTTGGTCATTACGTCCAGGACAGCGACCCGCGGCGCAGCAGTGTAGAGAAAAAACCAGAACGAGAACGGAGGAACAGTCGAGAAATAGCGTAAAATACACTAAGACTCGAGGAGCGGTGACTGAATTCTCAACCGAGGCCGTAGAATAGCCACGCGCTCAACGCTGTTCCGACCGAACCGTCCGGCTCGACGTCTCTCTTATAGATACGAAAGCGCCAGCCGGAAGGCCGGCGCCGGCCGGGCTAGCGGCCGCGCGCTTACGGTGCAAAACCTCCGTAGCAACGTACCGTTCGGAAGGGACGCTGGAACTTAGTCTCGCGAACGCTCGATCACTACTATACAAAGCCAATATCCAACCATCGAAATACATTACCAGACGTTTTATTAACATAATAGAAATGCATTTTTACCAAAAAATTAATTTTTTTTTTCACCGAAAAATTGCATCAGTAAACATACTCTTTTATCGAATACGGACAAAAAATAAGTTTATAATCAATTACAATACGTTAAAATAAGTAGAAATATGCAAAAAAATATATACCTTGTAACGTTAATTAACGAAAAAATTAGAAAAATATCCCAGTCGTGTCAGTTCGACGAACGCTAATTTTTTGAAAAAATCGATAAAAATGTTTAATCCCGACGTATTTAATAGAGATAGAACGATTCCCGTAAAAAAATTCATACCTTGTAACGCTTTTAAACGAATAAACTCGAAAAAACTTTTTCGCCCTCGGAATTTTTCTAAGTCCCAACGTACCGGCTCGGAATTTTTCTATGTTCCAACGACCGGTCGTGTCGGTCCAAACGTTTTTATATCCGTCTGCCGACGATATAAACGCTTAATCCCGACGTATTTTATCGAGTTATAACGATTTCTTGAAAAATATTCGTACGTTATAACGCTTTTTAACGAATTAATCGAAAAAGAGTGTTCGGTCCGAAAATTTTCTAAGTACGAACGACCGGCCGCATAGGTCCGTTTTTAAAAATCGTTCTCGGACGGAAATAAACCATTAATCCCGACGTATTTCGTCGAGTTACGTCGATTTATGCAAAAAAATTCATACCTTGTAACGCTTTTTAACGAATAAACTCGAAAAAACTTTTTCGCCCTCGGAATTTTTCTAAGTCCCAACGTACCGGCTCGGAATTTTTCTATGTTCCAACGACCGGTCGTGTCGGTCCAAACGTTTTTATATCCGTCTGCCGACGATATAAACGCTTAATCCCGACGTATTTTATCGAGTTATAACGATTTCTTGAAAAATATTCGTACGTTATAACGCTTTTTAACGAATTAATCGAAAAAGAGTGTTCGGTCCGAAAATTTTCTAAGTACGAACGACCGGCCGCATAGGTCCGTTTTTAAAAATCGTTCTCGGACGGAAATAAACCATTAATCCCGACGTATTTCGTCGAGTTACGTCGATTTATGCAAAAAAATTCATACCTTGTAACGCTTTTTAACGAATAAACTCGAAAAAACTTTTTCGCGCTCGGAATTTTTCTAAGTCCCAACGTACCGGCTCGGAATTTTTCTATGTTCCAACGACCGGTCGTGTCGGTCCAAACGTTTTTATATCCGTCTGCCGACGATATAAACGCTTAATCCCGACGTATTTTATCGAGTTATAACGATTTCTTGAAAAATATTCGTACGTTATAACGCTTTTTAACGAATTAATCGAAAAAGAGTGTTCGGTCCGAAAATTTTCTAAGTACGAACGACCGGCCGCATAGGTCCGTTTTTAAAAATCGTTCTCGGACGGAAATAAACCATTAATCCCGACGTATTTCGTCGAGTTACGTCGATTTATGCAAAAAAATTCATACCTTGTAACGCTTTTTAACGAATAAACTCGAAAAAACTTTTTCGCGCTCGGAATTTTTCTAAGTCCCAACGTACCGGCTCGGAATTTTTCTATGTTCCAACGACCGGTCGTGTCGGTCCAAACGTTTTTATATCCGTCTGCCGACGATATAAACGCTTAATCCCGACGTATTTTATCGAGTTATAACGATTTCTTGAAAAATATTCGTACCTTCTAACACTTTTTAACGAGTTATTTGGAGGGGATCTTTCGGCCTTTTCGTAGCGGTGCGAAAAAATTCTAAGTTCCAACGTCCCGGTCACGTTGGTCCGGAGGATGAAATTTTTTAAAAAAATAAAGTGAAATCGTTACGTTCGACTAGATTTCGTCGATACGTAACGATTTCACACAAAATTTCGATACGTTATAACGCTTTTTGGCGAGTTATTTCGAGTTGAACATTCGGTACTTTCGTAACGGGGCGAAAAAATTCTAAGTTCCAACGTCCCGGTCACGTTGGTCCGGAGGATGAAATTTTTTAAAAAAATAAAGTGAAATCGCTACTTTCGACTAGATTTCGTCGAAACGTAACGATTTCACGCAAAATTTCGATACGTTATAACGCTTTTTGGCGAGTTATTTCGAGTTGAACTTTCGGTACTTTCGTAACGGTGCGAAAAAATTCTAAGTTCCAACGTCCCGGTCACGTTGGTCCGGAGGATGAAATTTTTTAAAAAAATAAAGTGAAATCGCTACTTTCGACTAGATTTCGTCGAAACGTAACGATTTCACGCAAAATTTCGATACGTTATAACGCTTTTTGGCGAGTTATTTCGAGTTGAACTTTCGGTACTTTCGTAACGGTGCGAAAAAATTCTAAGTTCCAACGTCCCGGTCACGTTGGTCCGGAGGATGAAATTTTTTAA
>NW_026099345.1:232500-235000 GCF_024542735.1 Bombus huntii | reverse complement strand
GACTATTTGAAATATCTGACTTTTGTCCCGGGAGATGGTCATACCGAGGCCATTCAGATACTCGTTGAGCATATCCACTTGGCGCTGCGCTTCCCCGATATCGGCGCCGAGCAATACTACGTCGTCAGCGAAAGCCAGTACAGGGATCGTCCGTGAATCATTTATGTTTATCCCCCTGGTTTGATTCTCGATCAAATCCAGCAGTGGCTCCAAGCACAGATTGAATAGCAGCGGCGACAGAGGGTCGCCCTGCTTAACTCCCCTGAGGATCGTAATCTCGACCCCCATATTATTTTTAGTCTTGATCGTTGTCTTGCCCTCACTATACATACAACCAATCAAGTCAGTAATGGGGGTCGGCACTCCCTTCCTCCTCAGGCAGGGAACAATTGCCGAATGAGGCACTGTATCAAAGGCTTTTGAGATATCCACTATTGTGAATATCCCGCCTTTCTTTTTCTTACTATGATCCAAGGCAGCGCTCAACAGGTCTATGTTAATTTTACAGCCGCTCTCGGCGGTGAATCCTTTCTGCCTTGGATTCAATACAATGCCCCTTCTTATCCTCCCGTCAATAATGGAGGAGAAAATACGGCCGAGAATGGGGCCAATAGTTATTGGCCTCCAATTCTCGACCAGGCTGCTATTCTTGTTTGCTTTTGGAATTAATGTTGTTCTATTTTCCTTCCATATAGGAGGAAAATAGGAATAATAAATCAAGATGTTGTATAGCTTAGTTAATATTATAGGCAGGCCGGGGATCAGAAGGTGTTCCTTCTGGAAACCATCCGGTCCTGCCGCAGCCTTCATTCTTATTTTGCTTAGTTTCTCCGCCACATCCTCAACAGCAATTGGCGGGAAGATTTCGCATAAGGACAGCTCGGGGGCTCTACCTCCTGGGACAGGGACTTCGACAGGTCCTGTCTGGCCCCATAGATCCTCGTAGAGTCCCTTCACTTCCTCAGCACTAGGTGGATCCCTAGCCGGTTGGAGGAAGGCCTGATCATCATTTATAACAGCATCAGCCAACCTCTTTGGATTTTCAGTGAACAACTCCTGGCAACGTGCGAAGGAGTATCTCTTTCTAGCGTTTCTGTTCTTTCTATTGCTATTTTGGTGTGCAATCCGTCTATTGTTTTCGTTTCTTGCCCTCTTTTTGTTTTTATTAATTTCTTGTAAAGCTCCATAGAGCGTGCATTTTATAAAATCATTTATAGCGCTCTCAAGGGCTTCCCTATTTCCCTTGAGAGAGACCCAGATAGTCATCAGTCGAGTGTGGACCCACCTTAAAACAGGTGGCACCTCGACTTGTGTCGAAATAGCGGACTCCAATTGGAGTTTCCACTCTTGATATTCTGAACCGCTGATTCCAGGCTCTTCAAAACACGCATTGCCTGGATCAACGGGATCGCACCCTCCCTCTGTCACCTGAGTTGGCTCTGTTTCCTCACCAATCAGTCTCAGCTTCTTTCGCTGATACCTGATTTGGTCGATCGTCTTGCTGGTGAGGATCTCGCTTATCATTTTATTGGGGAATTTGTGGTCCTTATAGGTCTCACAAAGTTCCCTTAATTGGGCCAACTCCTCCAACGTCCATTTTTTCTCAGGGGGGTCCGTTCCCCTTCTTTTGACGTTTCTTACGGCAGGGTGCGCATGCCGCTCGTGGGTAGACAGCCCTCTAAGCGTCCCAAAACTCATGGAGCAGGTTTCGCATCTGTGCGAGCCGCCAGCACTCTGACTCGTGCCTCTACAGTGAGGCAGGTGACATCTAGCCCCATGAAGCTTCGGGAAGCCTTTCCCACAGTCTTTGCATCTCCATTGGATGCGGGCTGTCACGTGATGTTGTTCCAGGTGCCGCCCTAGGTCTGATAACGACAAAAAGAAAAGGTCGATTTCCCTTTTCTGGCAGACAGGGCAGGCAACCTGGTCACCCACGATCGGTACCATTATTTCATTCGTGTCCGGGGATGTAGCCGGGTCGTCAACAGAAGTCCCCTCCAGAGCGGAAAAATCCGCCGCGGCGCCTCCGGGACCGAGAGACGCCGCGTCCGAGGCTCTATCAGAGTTTCGATTTACCATGATATTTTCTTAATTTTATTATTTTTATGTTACTTCCGATTATGTCCAGCTCATAACCTTATAACTGCCAAGTCGTGCCAAGAAAAATAACCAAGGAACGAGTTCCTTTAATGGAGATAACTCCATTCCTTTCACGGTGAAATCACCGTTGAATCGGCAAGCCGATTTTAGGTGTCGTCTTTCGCTCCTGCTTCGCCGCACTCCCTTTAGCCATACTCGGTGTCCGGGGGGATACTCCCCACGCTGACACGAATGAGTATGTTACCGGCGGTACCACGTGGAGGTAGGAGTGCGACTTGAGCAGACAGAGCCGAAGCCCTGCCTGCCCCCAAGCAACTATGACTCTTTCATCGTCGGAGGCAAGCCGTTTTTCAACGTCTCGCCACGCAACGAGTAAGATCGCTTCGCTCAACCAGCCACC
>NW_026099345.1:212500-227500 GCF_024542735.1 Bombus huntii | reverse complement strand
CTTATTCGTATCCTCGTTCTTGTACCTTCGTCCGACTCTGAAACGTTCTCTTATATAAAGAAGAACGACGGCGGGTTGTTAAGGCAAGAAGGGACAGAGAGAGACAGATACGGAGAGTAACGATACGCAACGCAAGCAGTCTTAGGTTTACGTGAGCAACCCTCAGCCAGGCGTGGTCCAGGAATTGTATCCGTGGACCGCAATGTGCGTTCGAAATGTCGATGTTCATGTGTCCTGCAGTTCACACGTTGACGCGCAATTAGCTGCGTTCTTCATCGACCCACGAGCCAAGTGATCCACCGTTCAGGGTAATCTTTTATAAATTTACAACAGTTCAATACTCAAATGTACTCTTCTCGGTTCTAGCGAAGCCGAGTTCCGTCACGTTCGACCAACGGGAATCGAACGCGCAGAAGTCGCCATAGGATTGACGACACAAAAACGTTCGAAAAAAAAAGAAAACGACGAACGCGCGAAGATACGCGCGTTCGCCGGCCGGGCGTAAAGTACATTATGATATATAACAACCATCGAGATCGAAGCTCCGTTCGTCAGGAAACGACGGGGATATATACACCCGATTCTGAATCCTCTGTACAGCACACGATCTCGCGAACGAGTAAGCACGGTGGCTAGCCCATGTTATATATGTGTTTGATTCTACTCTCTCGTCCAATTATTCAAGAAACAGCGCGCGTGCATCTCTCCATCGTTCGGGTGATAGTAAAGATTCGATGGGATTCGCGCGGCCGTCCGCCTCGAGCGGTCTTTCGTCCCAATATCCAGAAGCAGAGTTTGAAAAACTCTAGCGACGGCACGGGTGTCCGACTCACGACATCGAGGTTTCGAAGCCGGCGATCCCCTCCGAACGGATGGCGACCACGCGACCGACTGAAAGCATGAAAAATCGACGAAAGATAGAACACATCTCCGTTCGGGTGGTGTTTTTTTTTTTAAAAAAAAAAAAAACAAAAATTCGATGGGACTCGCAGCCATCGTCCTCGCGCGGTCTTTCGTCCCGATATCCAGAAGCAGAGTTTGAAAAACTCTAGCGACGGCACGGGTGTCCGACTCACGACAACGAGGATAGACAGCCGGTCCCCTCCGAACGGGTTATGCGACGATAAACTCGATGAAACTTTAGTCTCGTTCAGGTAGTGTGTGTCTTGTAAATCAAAAATTCGATGGGACTCGCATCCATCGTCCTCGCGCGGTCTTTCGTCCCAACATCCAGAAGCAGAGTTTGAAAAACTCTAGCGACGGCACGGGTGTCCGACTCACGACAACGAGGATAGACAGCCGGTCCCCTCTGAACGGTATATTATATATGAGATGATAGACGACAAACTGGATGAAACTTTAAGTCTCGTTCAGGTAGTGTGTAAATCAAAAATTCGATGGGACTCGCATCCGTCGTCCTCGCGCGGTCTTTCGTCCCGATATCCAGAAGCAGAGTTTGAAAAACTCTAGCGACGGCACGGGTCTCCGACTCACGACAACGAGGAAAGACAGCCGGTCCCCTCTGAACGGTATATTATATGAAACTTTAAGTCTCGTTCAGGTAGTGTTTAAATAAAAAATTCGATGGGACTCGCATCCGTCGTCCTCGCGCGGTCTTTCGTCCCGATATCCAGAAGCAGAGTTTGAAAAACTCTAGCGACGGCACGGGTGTCCGACTCACGACAACGAGGAAAGACAGCCGGTCCCCTCTGAACGGTATATTATATGAAACTTTAAGTCTCGTTCAGGTAGTGTTTAAATAAAAAATTCGATGGGACTCGCATCCGTCGTCCTCGCGCGGTCTTTCGTCCCGATATCCAGAAGCAGAGTTTGAAAAACTCTAGCGACGGCACGGGTGTCCGACTCACGACAACGAGGAAAGACAGCCGGTCCCCTCTGAACGGTATATTATATGAAACTTTAAGTCTCGTTCAGGTAGTGTGTAAGTCAAAAATTCGATGGGACTCGCATCCGTCGTCCTCGCGCGGTCTTTCGTCCCGATATCCAGAAGCAGAGTTTGAAAAACTCTAGCGACGGCACGGGTGTCCGACTCACGACAACGAGGATAGACAGCCGGTCCCCTCTGAACGGTATATAATATGAAACTTTAAGTCTCGTTCAGGTAGTGTGTAAGTCAAAAATTCGATGGGACTCGCATCCGTCGTCCTCGCGCGGTCTTTCGTCCCGATATCCAGAAGCAGAGTTTGAAAAACTCTAGCGACGGCACGGGTGTCCGACTCACGACAACGAGGATAGACAGCCGGTCCCCTCTGAACGGTATATAATATACATTATGCGACGGTAGACGATCAACTAGACGAAACTTTAGTCTCGTTCAGGTGGTGTAAAAAAAATTCGATGGGATACGCACGCACGGCTGTCGTCGTCCTCGAGCGGTCTTTCGTCCCAATATCCAGAAGCAGAGTTTGAAAAACTCTAGCGACGGCACGGGTGTCCGACTCACGACATCGAGGCTTCGAAGCCGGCGGCGTTCCCCTCTGAACGAACTTCGGCTAGACTAGTTACGAATCGTTGCTACACATCGTCTTCATCGTCGTCGTCGTCGACATCGACATCATCATCATATCATCATCATCATCATCATCATCATCGGTCATCGTCGCATAGCGGGCCAACATCCACGCGATGCGTCTTCGTTCTAGGTTACCCGATCCACGAGTATGTTACACGTGGTTTCGTTATTTCGAACGAAACGACATACGAAGAGCACACGCCCTTTGGGTAGGAAGCACGTTTCGAGAACGACGAGAGTTTCGATGAAAGAGACGAGAGAAGTCGACGCAGAAGGTATCCATGGATCTTCGAAGAGAACCTTCGAAGATGTATATCGGTATCCTTTCGCTCTGCGCGACTCGCTACAAGTTCTTTCGCTCTCGTCGACTCGTTCTAGACGCTTCGTTCGATCCCAAAGAGGAGTCTTCGATATGTCCCGTTGCTAGGAGGAGAACAAACGCAACACAGACCACGAAACATAGAAGAGAATAGGCGAGCATGATCACTCCGACACGAGGCACTTTAGAGATTTTCTTATTAGTTTGCATGGACTTTTATATTTCGTTTGTACGGTTTCCACGATGCAAATACGAAATACGAGATCGTGACGGCGGGTCTTTCTGTGTACGGCCTCTCGCAGGCGCCACGACTGCATTTCTCTTTACACCTGGTTTCCATCGTAATTTTTTCGTTTGATATCGAGCCTTAACTTTTGTTGGCTCTTTCGAAGCTAGAGTTCCCTTTTATTAGAATTTCATATATATATATATATATTATATGTTATATGTTTTATTCGGAGACGGCGGGTCTTTCTGTTTACGACCTCACGCAGGCGCCTCGAATAAGTTTCATTCGCATTTCGTTTTTATACTTGTATATATATATCTCTTCATCCCGATGATCGAGAGAGAGTGCCACCTTCTCTTCGTATAATTCCGTAGCTGGAGGGTCGTCTCCTCCTTAAGAATATTTCTATTCGTGCCAACGGAGGTTGCCAAGCTCCCTGGCGTTTTCGTTTGTTAAAGTATATAGCTTGTTAATACGTCGTATATACTTTCGTCGATACAGGAGGAGTACGGCTCCTTACCGACCATTGTGATATATATTTCATAGTTTTTATATGTGTTCAAGTCAAATTCTTTTGGTATCGTATCGTTAATGATCCTTCCGCAGGTTCACCTACGGAAACCTTGTTACGACTTTTACTTCCTCTAAATGATCAAGTTTGGTCATCTTCCCGGTAACATCGGCAATGCTTATCACATTGGCCGCGCACCAGTCCGAAGACCTCACTAAATCATTCAATCGGTAGTAGCGACGGGCGGTGTGTACAAAGGGCAGGGACGTAATCAACGCGAGCTTATGACTCGCGCTTACTGGGAATTCCTCGTTCATGGGGAATAATTGCAAGCCCCAATCCCTAGCACGAAGGAGGTTCAGCGGGTTACCCGGGCCTTTCGGCCAGGGAAAACACGCTGATTCCTTCAGTGTAGCGCGCGTGCGGCCCAGAACATCTAAGGGCATCACAGACCTGTTATTGCTCAATCTCGTGCGGCTAGAAGCCGCCTGTTCCTCTAAGAAGATTTGTTTGTACGTTGGTAGTAAAAACCCACCGACCGAAGCCGGGGGCCTTCGAGATACCATAAGTTACGTCTATTTAGCAGGCTAGAGTCTCGTTCGTTATCGGAATTAACCAGACAAATCGCTCCACCAACTAAGAACGGCCATGCACCACCACCCACCGAATCAAGAAAGAGCTATCAATCTGTCAATCCTTCCGGTGTCCGGGCCTGGTGAGGTTTCCCGTGTTGAGTCAAATTAAGCCGCAGGCTCCACTCCTGGTGGTGCCCTTCCGTCAATTCCTTTAAGTTTCAGCTTTGCAACCATACTTCCCCCGGAACCCAAAAGCTTTGGTTTCCCGGAAGCTGCCCGCCGAGTCATCGGAGGAACTTCGGCGGATCGCTGGCTGGCATCGTTTATGGTTAGAACTAGGGCGGTATCTGATCGCCTTCGAACCTCTAACTTTCGTTCTTGATTAATGAAAACATTTTTGGCAAATGCTTTCGCTTCTGTCCGTCTTGCGACGATCCAAGAATTTCACCTCTAACGTCGCAATACGAATGCCCCCATCTGTCCCTATTAATCATTACCTCGGGGCTCCGAAAACCAACAAAATAGAACCGAGGTCCTATTCCATTATTCCATGCACACAGTATTCAGGCGAAGGTAGCCTGCTTTAAGCACTCTAATTTGTTCAAAGTAAACGTATCGGCCCACCTCGACACTCAGTGAAGAGCACCGCGATGGGATATTAGTTGGACCGCCCGCGAGGAGCTAAGCCCACCGATAGGACGTACCACATAATGCCAGTTAAACACCGCGAGCGGTGAACCGACACTGTGACACACAGATTCAACTACGAGCTTTTTAACCGCAACAACTTTAATATACGCTATTGGAGCTGGAATTACCGCGGCTGCTGGCACCAGACTTGCCCTCCAATTGGTCCTCGTTAAAGGATTTAAAGTGTACTCATTCCGATTACGGGGCCTCGGATGAGTCCCGTATCGTTATTTTTCGTCACTACCTCCCCGTGCCGGGAGTGGGTAATTTGCGCGCCTGCTGCCTTCCTTGGATGTGGTAGCTGTTTCTCAGGCTCCCTCTCCGGAATCGAACCCTGATTCCCCGTTACCCGTTACAACCATGGTAGGCGCAGAACCTACCATCGACAGTTGATAAGGCAGACATTTGAAAGATGCGTCGCCGGTGCTAGATGACCATGCGATCAGCACAAAGTTATTCAGAGTCACCAAAACAAACGATGGACGGACAGACGAGCCATCCGCCACCGATTGGTTTTGATCTAATAAAAGCATTCCTACCATCTCTGGTCGGAATCTGTTTGCATGTATTAGCTCTAGAATTACCACAGTTATCCAAGTAAATGTAGGTATGATCTAAGAAACCATAACTGATTTAATGAGCCATTCGCGGTTTCACCTTAATGCGGCATGTACTGAGACATGCATGGCTTAATCTTTGAGACAAGCATATGACTACTGGCAGGATCAACCAGGGATCTTATTCGTATAACAATTCTTATAAATTTCGTTTAAGTTCTCTTCGTGTCGTAGGTGGGACGTAAGCACCGTACGACGAGACTTTTCGTTCTTAAGATAGATATATCTATAAAATATATCTCCTAGCGACGTTCGAGATACACCCATAGTTCAGTAATAATCTTCGAACGCCGCTCGCAGCCACTTTGTAATTCTCAACTCCACCTCCTCTCTTCTCTCTCTCTCTCTCTCTCATAGTCTTATATAAAATGTTTAGAATCGTACTTCTAAAGGAACATTTCCATAATGCTGTCTTCGTGTAAAAAGACTTATTAGAATATCTTAGCGGTAAAGCACGTATACGCACCTCACGCTGAACGAACAAGCGCGTATCCCAGTGCGTCGCGCTGGACATACCGTAAGAATATTCTTTCAATCGGTAGAACATTTTCGGCAGAAGACATACTACGCAAAGATAGTACGCTCCTACCGCCTCATCGGATACTTCTGCGAAAGCAGAAGTTTTTATAGAAAGCAGACGGTTATACTCTTTTGAATGAATCGATGCTCAGTTAGTACAAGCACACACGCATCTAACAATTTTTGTTAGAATACGTACACACAGGTCACCAGCTTCCCGACTCAGGGGAACCTTGCCACGATATTTGGTCATTACGTCCAGGACAGCGACCCGCGGCGCAGCAGTGTAGAGAAAAAACCAGAACGAGAACGGAGGAACAGTCGAGAAATAGCGTAAAATACACTAAGACTCGAGGAGCGGTGACTGAATTCTCAACCGAGGCCGTAGAATAGCCACGCGCTCAACGCTGTTCCGACCGAACCGTCCGGCTCGACGTCTCTCTTATAGATACGAAAGCGCCAGCCGGAAGGCCGGCGCCGGCCGGGCTAGCGGCCGCGCGCTTACGGTGCAAAACCTCCGTAGCAACGTACCGTTCGGAAGGGACGCTGGAACTTAGTCTCGCGAACGCTCGATCACTACTATACAAAGCCAATATCCAACCATCGAAATACATTACCAGACGTTTTATTAACATAATAGAAATGCATTTTTACCAAAAAATTAATTTTTTTTTTCACCGAAAAATTGCATCAGTAAACATACTCTTTTATCGAATACGGACAAAAAATAAGTTTATAATCAATTACAATACGTTAAAATAAGTAGAAATATGCAAAAAAATATATACCTTGTAACGTTAATTAACGAAAAAATTAGAAAAATATCCCAGTCGTGTCAGTTCGACGAACGCTAATTTTTTGAAAAAATCGATAAAAATGTTTAATCCCGACGTATTTAATAGAGATAGAACGATTCCCGTAAAAAAATTCATACCTTGTAACGCTTTTAAACGAATAAACTCGAAAAAACTTTTTCGCCCTCGGAATTTTTCTAAGTCCCAACGTACCGGCTCGGAATTTTTCTATGTTCCAACGACCGGTCGTGTCGGTCCAAACGTTTTTATATCCGTCTGCCGACGATATAAACGCTTAATCCCGACGTATTTTATCGAGTTATAACGATTTCTTGAAAAATATTCGTACGTTATAACGCTTTTTAACGAATTAATCGAAAAAGAGTGTTCGGTCCGAAAATTTTCTAAGTACGAACGACCGGCCGCATAGGTCCGTTTTTAAAAATCGTTCTCGGACGGAAATAAACCATTAATCCCGACGTATTTCGTCGAGTTACGTCGATTTATGCAAAAAAATTCATACCTTGTAACGCTTTTTAACGAATAAACTCGAAAAAACTTTTTCGCCCTCGGAATTTTTCTAAGTCCCAACGTACCGGCTCGGAATTTTTCTATGTTCCAACGACCGGTCGTGTCGGTCCAAACGTTTTTATATCCGTCTGCCGACGATATAAACGCTTAATCCCGACGTATTTTATCGAGTTATAACGATTTCTTGAAAAATATTCGTACGTTATAACGCTTTTTAACGAATTAATCGAAAAAGAGTGTTCGGTCCGAAAATTTTCTAAGTACGAACGACCGGCCGCATAGGTCCGTTTTTAAAAATCGTTCTCGGACGGAAATAAACCATTAATCCCGACGTATTTCGTCGAGTTACGTCGATTTATGCAAAAAAATTCATACCTTGTAACGCTTTTTAACGAATAAACTCGAAAAAACTTTTTCGCGCTCGGAATTTTTCTAAGTCCCAACGTACCGGCTCGGAATTTTTCTATGTTCCAACGACCGGTCGTGTCGGTCCAAACGTTTTTATATCCGTCTGCCGACGATATAAACGCTTAATCCCGACGTATTTTATCGAGTTATAACGATTTCTTGAAAAATATTCGTACGTTATAACGCTTTTTAACGAATTAATCGAAAAAGAGTGTTCGGTCCGAAAATTTTCTAAGTACGAACGACCGGCCGCATAGGTCCGTTTTTAAAAATCGTTCTCGGACGGAAATAAACCATTAATCCCGACGTATTTCGTCGAGTTACGTCGATTTATGCAAAAAAATTCATACCTTGTAACGCTTTTTAACGAATAAACTCGAAAAAACTTTTTCGCGCTCGGAATTTTTCTAAGTCCCAACGTACCGGCTCGGAATTTTTCTATGTTCCAACGACCGGTCGTGTCGGTCCAAACGTTTTTATATCCGTCTGCCGACGATATAAACGCTTAATCCCGACGTATTTTATCGAGTTATAACGATTTCTTGAAAAATATTCGTACGTTATAACGCTTTTTAACGAATTAATCGAAAAAGAGTGTTCGGTCCGAAAATTTTCTAAGTACGAACGACCGGCCGCATAGGTCCGTTTTTAAAAATCGTTCTCGGACGGAAATAAACCATTAATCCCGACGTATTTCGTCGAGTTACGTCGATTTATGCAAAAAAATTCATACCTTGTAACGCTTTTTAACGAATAAACTCGAAAAAACTTTTTCGCGCTCGGAATTTTTCTAAGTCCCAACGTACCGGCTCGGAATTTTTCTATGTTCCAACGACCGGTCGTGTCGGTCCAAACGTTTTTATATCCGTCTGCCGACGATATAAACGCTTAATCCCGACGTATTTTATCGAGTTATAACGATTTCTTGAAAAATATTCGTACGTTATAACGCTTTTTAACGAATTAATCGAAAAAGAGTGTTCGGTCCGAAAATTTTCTAAGTACGAACGACCGGCCGCATAGGTCCGTTTTTAAAAATCGTTCTCGGACGGAAATAAACCATTAATCCCGACGTATTTCGTCGAGTTACGTCGATTTATGCAAAAAAATTCATACCTTGTAACGCTTTTTAACGAATAAACTCGAAAAAACTTTTTCGCCCTCGGAATTTTTCTAAGTCCCAACGTACCGGCTCGGAATTTTTCTATGTTCCAACGACCGGTCGTGTCGGTCCAAACGTTTTTATATCCGTCTGCCGACGATATAAACGCTTAATCCCGACGTATTTTATCGAGTTATAACGATTTCTTGAAAAATATTCGTACGTTATAACGCTTTTTAACGAATTAATCGAAAAAGAGTGTTCGGTCCGAAAATTTTCTAAGTACGAACGACCGGCCGCATAGGTCCGTTTTTAAAAATCGTTCTCGGACGGAAATAAACCATTAATCCCGACGTATTTCGTCGAGTTACGTCGATTTATGCAAAAAAATTCATACCTTGTAACGCTTTTTAACGAATAAACTCGAAAAAACTTTTTCGCCCTCGGAATTTTTCTAAGTCCCAACGTACCGGCTCGGAATTTTTCTATGTTCCAACGACCGGTCGTGTCGGTCCAAACGTTTTTATATCCGTCTGCCGACGATATAAACGCTTAATCCCGACGTATTTTATCGAGTTATAACGATTTCTTGAAAAATATTCGTACGTTATAACGCTTTTTAACGAATTAATCGAAAAAGAGTGTTCGGTCCGAAAATTTTCTAAGTACGAACGACCGGCCGCATAGGTCCGTTTTTAAAAATCGTTCTCGGACGGAAATAAACCATTAATCCCGACGTATTTCGTCGAGTTACGTCGATTTATGCAAAAAAATTCATACCTTGTAACGCTTTTTAACGAATAAACTCGAAAAAACTTTTTCGCCCTCGGAATTTTTCTAAGTCCCAACGTACCGGCTCGGAATTTTTCTATGTTCCAACGACCGGTCGTGTCGGTCCAAACGTTTTTATATCCGTCTGCCGACGATATAAACGCTTAATCCCGACGTATTTTATCGAGTTATAACGATTTCTTGAAAAATATTCGTACGTTATAACGCTTTTTAACGAATTAATCGAAAAAGAGTGTTCGGTCCGAAAATTTTCTAAGTACGAACGACCGGCCGCATAGGTCCGTTTTTAAAAATCGTTCTCGGACGGAAATAAACCATTAATCCCGACGTATTTCGTCGAGTTACGTCGATTTATGCAAAAAAATTCATACCTTGTAACGCTTTTTAACGAATAAACTCGAAAAAACTTTTTCGCCCTCGGAATTTTTCTAAGTCCCAACGTACCGGCTCGGAATTTTTCTATGTTCCAACGACCGGTCGTGTCGGTCCAAACGTTTTTATATCCGTCTGCCGACGATATAAACGCTTAATCCCGACGTATTTTATCGAGTTATAACGATTTCTTGAAAAATATTCGTACGTTATAACGCTTTTTAACGAATTAATCGAAAAAGAGTGTTCGGTCCGAAAATTTTCTAAGTACGAACGACCGGCCGCATAGGTCCGTTTTTAAAAATCGTTCTCGGACGGAAATAAACCATTAATCCCGACGTATTTCGTCGAGTTACGTCGATTTATGCAAAAAAATTCATACCTTGTAACGCTTTTTAACGAATAAACTCGAAAAAACTTTTTCGCGCTCGGAATTTTTCTAAGTCCCAACGTACCGGCTCGGAATTTTTCTATGTTCCAACGACCGGTCGTGTCGGTCCAAACGTTTTTATATCCGTCTGCCGACGATATAAACGCTTAATCCCGACGTATTTTATCGAGTTATAACGATTTCTTGAAAAATATTCGTACGTTATAACGCTTTTTAACGAATTAATCGAAAAAGAGTGTTCGGTCCGAAAATTTTCTAAGTACGAACGACCGGCCGCATAGGTCCGTTTTTAAAAATCGTTCTCGGACGGAAATAAACCATTAATCCCGACGTATTTCGTCGAGTTACGTCGATTTATGCAAAAAAATTCATACCTTGTAACGCTTTTTAACGAATAAACTCGAAAAAACTTTTTCGCCCTCGGAATTTTTCTAAGTCCCAACGTACCGGCTCGGAATTTTTCTATGTTCCAACGACCGGTCGTGTCGGTCCAAACGTTTTTATATCCGTCTGCCGACGATATAAACGCTTAATCCCGACGTATTTTATCGAGTTATAACGATTTCTTGAAAAATATTCGTACGTTATAACGCTTTTTAACGAATTAATCGAAAAAGAGTGTTCGGTCCGAAAATTTTCTAAGTACGAACGACCGGCCGCATAGGTCCGTTTTTAAAAATCGTTCTCGGACGGAAATAAACCATTAATCCCGACGTATTTCGTCGAGTTACGTCGATTTATGCAAAAAAATTCATACCTTGTAACGCTTTTTAACGAATAAACTCGAAAAAACTTTTTCGCCCTCGGAATTTTTCTAAGTCCCAACGTACCGGCTCGGAATTTTTCTATGTTCCAACGACCGGTCGTGTCGGTCCAAACGTTTTTATATCCGTCTGCCGACGATATAAACGCTTAATCCCGACGTATTTTATCGAGTTATAACGATTTCTTGAAAAATATTCGTACGTTATAACGCTTTTTAACGAATTAATCGAAAAAGAGTGTTCGGTCCGAAAATTTTCTAAGTACGAACGACCGGCCGCATAGGTCCGTTTTTAAAAATCGTTCTCGGACGGAAATAAACCATTAATCCCGACGTATTTCGTCGAGTTACGTCGATTTATGCAAAAAAATTCATACCTTGTAACGCTTTTTAACGAATAAACTCGAAAAAACTTTTTCGCCCTCGGAATTTTTCTAAGTCCCAACGTACCGGCTCGGAATTTTTCTATGTTCCAACGACCGGTCGTGTCGGTCCAAACGTTTTTATATCCGTCTGCCGACGATATAAACGCTTAATCCCGACGTATTTTATCGAGTTATAACGATTTCTTGAAAAATATTCGTACGTTATAACGCTTTTTAACGAATTAATCGAAAAAGAGTGTTCGGTCCGAAAATTTTCTAAGTACGAACGACCGGCCGCATAGGTCCGTTTTTAAAAATCGTTCTCGGACGGAAATAAACCATTAATCCCGACGTATTTCGTCGAGTTACGTCGATTTATGCAAAAAAAATTTCATACCTTGTAACGCTTTTTAACGAATAAACTCGAAAAAACTTTTTCGCCCTCGGAATTTTTCTAAGTCCCAACGTACCGGCTCGGAATTTTTCTATGTTCCAACGACCGGTCGTGTCGGTCCAAACGTTTTTATATCCGTCTGCCGACGATATAAACGCTTAATCCCGACGTATTTTATCGAGTTATAACGATTTCTTGAAAAATATTCGTACGTTATAACGCTTTTTAACGAATTAATCGAAAAGAGTGTTCGGTCCGAAAATTTTCTAAGTACGAACGACCGGCCGCATAGGTCCGTTTTAAAAATCGTTCTCGGACGGAAATAAACCATTAATCCCGACGTATTTCGTCGAGTTACGTCGATTTATGCAAAAAAATTCATACCTTGTAACGCTTTTTAACGAATAAACTCGAAAAAACTTTTTCGCGCTCGGGAATTTTTCTAAGTCCCAACGTACCGGCTCGGAATTTTTCTATGTTCCAACGACCGGTCGTGTCGGTCCAAACGTTTTTATATCCGTCTGCCGACGATATAAACGCTTAATCCCGACGTATTTTATCGAGTTATAACGATTTCTTGAAAAATATTCGTACGTTATAACGCTTTTTAACGAATTAATCGAAAAAGAGTGTTCGGTCCGAAAATTTTCTAAGTACGAACGACCGGCCGCATAGGTCCGTTTTTAAAAATCGTTCTCGGACGGAAATAAACCATTAATCCCGACGTATTTCGTCGAGTTACGTCGATTTATGCAAAAAAATTCATACCTTGTAACGCTTTTTAACGAATAAACTCGAAAAAACTTTTTCGCGCTCGGAATTTTTCTAAGTCCCAACGTACCGGCTCGGAATTTTTCTATGTTCCAACGACCGGTCGTGTCGGTCCAAACGTTTTTATATCCGTCTGCCGACGATATAAACGCTTAAATCCCGACGTATTTTATCGAGTTATAACGATTTCTTGAAAAATATTCGTACGTTATAACGCTTTTTAACGAATTAATCGAAAAAGAGTGTTCGGTCCGAAAATTTTCTAAGTACGAACGACCGGCCGCATAGGTCCGTTTTTAAAAATCGTTCTCGGACGGAAATAAACCATTAATCCCGACGTATTTCGTCGAGTTACGTCGATTTATGCAAAAAAATTCATACCTTGTAACGCTTTTTAACGAATAAACTCGAAAAAAACTTTTTCGCGCTCGGAATTTTTCTAAGTCCCAACGTACCGGCTCGGAATTTTTCTATGTTCCAACGACCGGTCGTGTCGGTCCAAACGTTTTTATATCCGTCTGCCGACGATATAAACGCTTAATCCCGACGTATTTTATCGAGTTATAACGATTTCTTGAAAAATATTCGTACCTTCTAACACTTTTTAACGAGTTATTTGGAGGGGATCTTTCGGCCTTTTCGTAGCGGTGCGAAAAAATTCTAAGTTCCAACGTCCCGGTCACGTTGGTCCGGAGGATGAAATTTTTTAAAAAAATAAAGTGAAATCGTTACGTTCGACTAGATTTCGTCGATACGTAACGATTTCACACAAAATTTCGATACGTTATAACGCTTTTTGGCGAGTTATTTCGAGTTGAACATTCGGTACTTTCGTAACGGGGCGAAAAAATTCTAAGTTCCAACGTCCCGGTCACGTTGGTCCGGAGGATGAAATTTTTTAAAAAAATAAAGTGAAATCGCTACTTTCGACTAGATTTCGTCGAAACGTAACGATTTCACGCAAAATTTCGATACGTTATAACGCTTGGCGAGTTATTTCGAGTTGAACTTTCGGTACTTTCGTAACGGTGCGAAAAAATTCTAAGTTCCAACGTCCCGGTCACGTTGGTCCGGAGGATGAAATTTTTTAAAAAAATAAAGTGAAATCGCTACTTTCGACTAGATTTCGTCGAAACGTAACGATTTCACGCAAAATTTCGATACGTTATAACGCTTTTTGGCGAGTTATTTCGAGTTGAACTTTCGGTACTTTCGTAACGGTGCGAAAAAATTCTAAGTTCCAACGTCCCGGTCACGTTGGTCCGGAGGATGAAATTTTTTAAAAAAATAAAGTGAAATCGCTACTTTCGACTAGATTTCGTCGAAACGTAACGATTTCACGCAAAATTTCGATACGTTATAACGCTTTTTGGCGAGTTATTTCGAGTTGAACTTTCGGTACTTTCGTAGCGGTGCGAAAAAATTCTAAGTTCCAACGTCCCGGTCACGTTGGTCCGGAGGATGAAATTTTTTAAAAAAATAAAGTGAAATCGCTACTTTCGACTAGATTTCGTCGATACGTAACGATTTCACTGATAATTTCGATGCGTTATAACGCTTTTTCTCGAGTTATTTCGACTCGAACGTTCGAACAGTGGCGAATATTTCAAAGTCCCTGCGACGCAACGATACGCTCTTACGCGTTGCTCGCTCGCTCCGCTCGCTCGAAAAAAAAAGTAGCCCAACCCAAAACCAATCCCTTTAGCGTTCGTTCTTCGATTTCATCGAAATCTTCGTTCGAACGCTTGGGATCGGTTTTGGGTTGGGCTATATTCGTCCGAGCGAGCGCAGCGAGCGAGCATTTGTCGCGATTATTTTCCTCGTTTTCGTCTCTCTCGTGAAACGGGAAAAAACGTGGAAAACGGGAAAAAACGGGAAAAAACGGGAAAAAACGCGAAGAAACGGGAAAAAACGCGGAAAAACGTTTAAAAATATTTGAAAAAGCGCGCGCGCGCGCGCGCAATACGAGCTGCGCAGAACGGCGTACCTTAAGAGAGTGTTACCTACTCCGGCGCATACCCGCTGATTCGGAGGTGCGCGCGCAGCGGTAGCACGAGCGGCTAAGTCCAGCGGCGTATTGCTTTATGCTCGCACGCGACTAAGTCCAGCGGCGTATTGCTTTCAGTTTGTACGCGACTAAGTCCAGCGGCGTATTGCTTTATGCTCGCACGCGGCTAAGTCCAGCGGCGTATTGCTTTCTGTTTGTACGCGACTAAGTCCAGCGGCGTATTGCTTTCTGTTTGTACGCGACTAAGTCCAGCGGCGTATTGCTTTTTACTCGCACGAGACAAAGTCCCAGCGGCGTATCGCTTTCTATTCGTGCG
>NW_026099345.1:190000-205000 GCF_024542735.1 Bombus huntii | reverse complement strand
CAGGAATTGTATCCGTGGACCGCAATGTGCGTTCGAAATGTCGATGTTCATGTGTCCTGCAGTTCACACGTTGACGCGCAATTAGCTGCGTTCTTCATCGACCCACGAGCCAAGTGATCCACCGTTCAGGGTAATCTTTTATAAATTTACAACAGTTCAATACTCAAATGTACTCTTCTCGGTTCTAGCGAAGCCGAGTTCCGTCACGTTCGACCAACGGGAATCGAACGCGCAGAAGTCGCCATAGGATTGACGACACAAAAACGTTCGAAAAAAAAAGAAAACGACGAACGCGCGAAGATACGCGCGTTCGCCGGCCGGGCGTAAAGTACATTATGATATATAACAACCATCGAGATCGAAGCTCCGTTCGTCAGGAAACGACGGGGATATATACACCCGATTCTGAATCCTCTGTACAGCACACGATCTCGCGAACGAGTAAGCACGGTGGCTAGCCCATGTTATATATGTGTTTGATTCTACTCTCTCGTCCAATTATTCAAGAAACAGCGCGCGTGCATCTCTCCATCGTTCGGGTGATAGTAAAGATTCGATGGGATTCGCGCGGCCGTCCGCCTCGAGCGGTCTTTCGTCCCAATATCCAGAAGCAGAGTTTGAAAAACTCTAGCGACGGCACGGGTGTCCGACTCACGACATCGAGGTTTCGAAGCCGGCGATCCCCTCCGAACGGATGGCGACCACGCGACCGACTGAAAGCATGAAAAATCGACGAAAGATAGAACACATCTCCGTTCGGGTGGTGTTTTTTTTTTTAAAAAAAAAAAAAACAAAAATTCGATGGGACTCGCAGCCATCGTCCTCGCGCGGTCTTTCGTCCCGATATCCAGAAGCAGAGTTTGAAAAACTCTAGCGACGGCACGGGTGTCCGACTCACGACAACGAGGATAGACAGCCGGTCCCCTCCGAACGGGTTATGCGACGATAAACTCGATGAAACTTTAGTCTCGTTCAGGTAGTGTGTGTCTTGTAAATCAAAAATTCGATGGGACTCGCATCCATCGTCCTCGCGCGGTCTTTCGTCCCAACATCCAGAAGCAGAGTTTGAAAAACTCTAGCGACGGCACGGGTGTCCGACTCACGACAACGAGGATAGACAGCCGGTCCCCTCTGAACGGTATATTATATATGAGATGATAGACGACAAACTGGATGAAACTTTAAGTCTCGTTCAGGTAGTGTGTAAATCAAAAATTCGATGGGACTCGCATCCGTCGTCCTCGCGCGGTCTTTCGTCCCGATATCCAGAAGCAGAGTTTGAAAAACTCTAGCGACGGCACGGGTCTCCGACTCACGACAACGAGGAAAGACAGCCGGTCCCCTCTGAACGGTATATTATATGAAACTTTAAGTCTCGTTCAGGTAGTGTTTAAATAAAAAATTCGATGGGACTCGCATCCGTCGTCCTCGCGCGGTCTTTCGTCCCGATATCCAGAAGCAGAGTTTGAAAAACTCTAGCGACGGCACGGGTGTCCGACTCACGACAACGAGGAAAGACAGCCGGTCCCCTCTGAACGGTATATTATATGAAACTTTAAGTCTCGTTCAGGTAGTGTTTAAATAAAAAATTCGATGGGACTCGCATCCGTCGTCCTCGCGCGGTCTTTCGTCCCGATATCCAGAAGCAGAGTTTGAAAAACTCTAGCGACGGCACGGGTGTCCGACTCACGACAACGAGGAAAGACAGCCGGTCCCCTCTGAACGGTATATTATATGAAACTTTAAGTCTCGTTCAGGTAGTGTGTAAGTCAAAAATTCGATGGGACTCGCATCCGTCGTCCTCGCGCGGTCTTTCGTCCCGATATCCAGAAGCAGAGTTTGAAAAACTCTAGCGACGGCACGGGTGTCCGACTCACGACAACGAGGATAGACAGCCGGTCCCCTCTGAACGGTATATAATATGAAACTTTAAGTCTCGTT
This sequence comes from Bombus huntii, assembly GCF_024542735.1. Lineage (NCBI taxonomy): Eukaryota > Metazoa > Arthropoda > Insecta > Hymenoptera > Apidae > Bombus > Bombus huntii. The sequence continues at coordinate 203,059 of NW_026099345.1, read as the reverse complement.
CAGGTAGTGTGTAAGTCAAAAATTCGATGGGACTCGCATCCGTCGTCCTCGCGCGGTCTTTCGTCCCGATATCCAGAAGCAGAGTTTGAAAAACTCTAGCGACGGCACGGGTGTCCGACTCACGACAACGAGGATAGACAGCCGGTCCCCTCTGAACGGTATATAATATACATTATGCGACGGTAGACGATCAACTAGACGAAACTTTAGTCTCGTTCAGGTGGTGTAAAAAAAATTCGATGGGATACGCACGCACGGCTGTCGTCGTCCTCGAGCGGTCTTTCGTCCCAATATCCAGAAGCAGAGTTTGAAAAACTCTAGCGACGGCACGGGTGTCCGACTCACGACATCGAGGCTTCGAAGCCGGCGGCGTTCCCCTCTGAACGAACTTCGGCTAGACTAGTTACGAATCGTTGCTACACATCGTCTTCATCGTCGTCGTCGTCGACATCGACATCATCATCATATCATCATCATCATCATCATCATCATCGGTCATCGTCGCATAGCGGGCCAACATCCACGCGATGCGTCTTCGTTCTAGGTTACCCGATCCACGAGTATGTTACACGTGGTTTCGTTATTTCGAACGAAACGACATACGAAGAGCACACGCCCTTTGGGTAGGAAGCACGTTTCGAGAACGACGAGAGTTTCGATGAAAGAGACGAGAGAAGTCGACGCAGAAGGTATCCATGGATCTTCGAAGAGAACCTTCGAAGATGTATATCGGTATCCTTTCGCTCTGCGCGACTCGCTACAAGTTCTTTCGCTCTCGTCGACTCGTTCTAGACGCTTCGTTCGATCCCAAAGAGGAGTCTTCGATATGTCCCGTTGCTAGGAGGAGAACAAACGCAACACAGACCACGAAACATAGAAGAGAATAGGCGAGCATGATCACTCCGACACGAGGCACTTTAGAGATTTTCTTATTAGTTTGCATGGACTTTTATATTTCGTTTGTACGGTTTCCACGATGCAAATACGAAATACGAGATCGTGACGGCGGGTCTTTCTGTGTACGGCCTCTCGCAGGCGCCACGACTGCATTTCTCTTTACACCTGGTTTCCATCGTAATTTTTTCGTTTGATATCGAGCCTTAACTTTTGTTGGCTCTTTCGAAGCTAGAGTTCCCTTTTATTAGAATTTCATATATATATATATATATTATATGTTATATGTTTTATTCGGAGACGGCGGGTCTTTCTGTTTACGACCTCACGCAGGCGCCTCGAATAAGTTTCATTCGCATTTCGTTTTTATACTTGTATATATATATCTCTTCATCCCGATGATCGAGAGAGAGTGCCACCTTCTCTTCGTATAATTCCGTAGCTGGAGGGTCGTCTCCTCCTTAAGAATATTTCTATTCGTGCCAACGGAGGTTGCCAAGCTCCCTGGCGTTTTCGTTTGTTAAAGTATATAGCTTGTTAATACGTCGTATATACTTTCGTCGATACAGGAGGAGTACGGCTCCTTACCGACCATTGTGATATATATTTCATAGTTTTTATATGTGTTCAAGTCAAATTCTTTTGGTATCGTATCGTTAATGATCCTTCCGCAGGTTCACCTACGGAAACCTTGTTACGACTTTTACTTCCTCTAAATGATCAAGTTTGGTCATCTTCCCGGTAACATCGGCAATGCTTATCACATTGGCCGCGCACCAGTCCGAAGACCTCACTAAATCATTCAATCGGTAGTAGCGACGGGCGGTGTGTACAAAGGGCAGGGACGTAATCAACGCGAGCTTATGACTCGCGCTTACTGGGAATTCCTCGTTCATGGGGAATAATTGCAAGCCCCAATCCCTAGCACGAAGGAGGTTCAGCGGGTTACCCGGGCCTTTCGGCCAGGGAAAACACGCTGATTCCTTCAGTGTAGCGCGCGTGCGGCCCAGAACATCTAAGGGCATCACAGACCTGTTATTGCTCAATCTCGTGCGGCTAGAAGCCGCCTGTTCCTCTAAGAAGATTTGTTTGTACGTTGGTAGTAAAAACCCACCGACCGAAGCCGGGGGCCTTCGAGATACCATAAGTTACGTCTATTTAGCAGGCTAGAGTCTCGTTCGTTATCGGAATTAACCAGACAAATCGCTCCACCAACTAAGAACGGCCATGCACCACCACCCACCGAATCAAGAAAGAGCTATCAATCTGTCAATCCTTCCGGTGTCCGGGCCTGGTGAGGTTTCCCGTGTTGAGTCAAATTAAGCCGCAGGCTCCACTCCTGGTGGTGCCCTTCCGTCAATTCCTTTAAGTTTCAGCTTTGCAACCATACTTCCCCCGGAACCCAAAAGCTTTGGTTTCCCGGAAGCTGCCCGCCGAGTCATCGGAGGAACTTCGGCGGATCGCTGGCTGGCATCGTTTATGGTTAGAACTAGGGCGGTATCTGATCGCCTTCGAACCTCTAACTTTCGTTCTTGATTAATGAAAACATTTTTGGCAAATGCTTTCGCTTCTGTCCGTCTTGCGACGATCCAAGAATTTCACCTCTAACGTCGCAATACGAATGCCCCCATCTGTCCCTATTAATCATTACCTCGGGGCTCCGAAAACCAACAAAATAGAACCGAGGTCCTATTCCATTATTCCATGCACACAGTATTCAGGCGAAGGTAGCCTGCTTTAAGCACTCTAATTTGTTCAAAGTAAACGTATCGGCCCACCTCGACACTCAGTGAAGAGCACCGCGATGGGATATTAGTTGGACCGCCCGCGAGGAGCTAAGCCCACCGATAGGACGTACCACATAATGCCAGTTAAACACCGCGAGCGGTGAACCGACACTGTGACACACAGATTCAACTACGAGCTTTTTAACCGCAACAACTTTAATATACGCTATTGGAGCTGGAATTACCGCGGCTGCTGGCACCAGACTTGCCCTCCAATTGGTCCTCGTTAAAGGATTTAAAGTGTACTCATTCCGATTACGGGGCCTCGGATGAGTCCCGTATCGTTATTTTTCGTCACTACCTCCCCGTGCCGGGAGTGGGTAATTTGCGCGCCTGCTGCCTTCCTTGGATGTGGTAGCTGTTTCTCAGGCTCCCTCTCCGGAATCGAACCCTGATTCCCCGTTACCCGTTACAACCATGGTAGGCGCAGAACCTACCATCGACAGTTGATAAGGCAGACATTTGAAAGATGCGTCGCCGGTGCTAGATGACCATGCGATCAGCACAAAGTTATTCAGAGTCACCAAAACAAACGATGGACGGACAGACGAGCCATCCGCCACCGATTGGTTTTGATCTAATAAAAGCATTCCTACCATCTCTGGTCGGAATCTGTTTGCATGTATTAGCTCTAGAATTACCACAGTTATCCAAGTAAATGTAGGTATGATCTAAGAAACCATAACTGATTTAATGAGCCATTCGCGGTTTCACCTTAATGCGGCATGTACTGAGACATGCATGGCTTAATCTTTGAGACAAGCATATGACTACTGGCAGGATCAACCAGGGATCTTATTCGTATAACAATTCTTATAAATTTCGTTTAAGTTCTCTTCGTGTCGTAGGTGGGACGTAAGCACCGTACGACGAGACTTTTCGTTCTTAAGATAGATATATCTATAAAATATATCTCCTAGCGACGTTCGAGATACACCCATAGTTCAGTAATAATCTTCGAACGCCGCTCGCAGCCACTTTGTAATTCTCAACTCCACCTCCTCTCTTCTCTCTCTCTCTCTCTCTCATAGTCTTATATAAAATGTTTAGAATCGTACTTCTAAAGGAACATTTCCATAATGCTGTCTTCGTGTAAAAAGACTTATTAGAATATCTTAGCGGTAAAGCACGTATACGCACCTCACGCTGAACGAACAAGCGCGTATCCCAGTGCGTCGCGCTGGACATACCGTAAGAATATTCTTTCAATCGGTAGAACATTTTCGGCAGAAGACATACTACGCAAAGATAGTACGCTCCTACCGCCTCATCGGATACTTCTGCGAAAGCAGAAGTTTTTATAGAAAGCAGACGGTTATACTCTTTTGAATGAATCGATGCTCAGTTAGTACAAGCACACACGCATCTAACAATTTTTGTTAGAATACGTACACACAGGTCACCAGCTTCCCGACTCAGGGGAACCTTGCCACGATATTTGGTCATTACGTCCAGGACAGCGACCCGCGGCGCAGCAGTGTAGAGAAAAAACCAGAACGAGAACGGAGGAACAGTCGAGAAATAGCGTAAAATACACTAAGACTCGAGGAGCGGTGACTGAATTCTCAACCGAGGCCGTAGAATAGCCACGCGCTCAACGCTGTTCCGACCGAACCGTCCGGCTCGACGTCTCTCTTATAGATACGAAAGCGCCAGCCGGAAGGCCGGCGCCGGCCGGGCTAGCGGCCGCGCGCTTACGGTGCAAAACCTCCGTAGCAACGTACCGTTCGGAAGGGACGCTGGAACTTAGTCTCGCGAACGCTCGATCACTACTATACAAAGCCAATATCCAACCATCGAAATACATTACCAGACGTTTTATTAACATAATAGAAATGCATTTTTACCAAAAAATTAATTTTTTTTTTCACCGAAAAATTGCATCAGTAAACATACTCTTTTATCGAATACGGACAAAAAATAAGTTTATAATCAATTACAATACGTTAAAATAAGTAGAAATATGCAAAAAAATATATACCTTGTAACGTTAATTAACGAAAAAATTAGAAAAATATCCCAGTCGTGTCAGTTCGACGAACGCTAATTTTTTGAAAAAATCGATAAAAATGTTTAATCCCGACGTATTTAATAGAGATAGAACGATTCCCGTAAAAAAATTCATACCTTGTAACGCTTTTAAACGAATAAACTCGAAAAAACTTTTTCGCCCTCGGAATTTTTCTAAGTCCCAACGTACCGGCTCGGAATTTTTCTATGTTCCAACGACCGGTCGTGTCGGTCCAAACGTTTTTATATCCGTCTGCCGACGATATAAACGCTTAATCCCGACGTATTTTATCGAGTTATAACGATTTCTTGAAAAATATTCGTACGTTATAACGCTTTTTAACGAATTAATCGAAAAAGAGTGTTCGGTCCGAAAATTTTCTAAGTACGAACGACCGGCCGCATAGGTCCGTTTTTAAAAATCGTTCTCGGACGGAAATAAACCATTAATCCCGACGTATTTCGTCGAGTTACGTCGATTTATGCAAAAAAATTCATACCTTGTAACGCTTTTTAACGAATAAACTCGAAAAAACTTTTTCGCCCTCGGAATTTTTCTAAGTCCCAACGTACCGGCTCGGAATTTTTCTATGTTCCAACGACCGGTCGTGTCGGTCCAAACGTTTTTATATCCGTCTGCCGACGATATAAACGCTTAATCCCGACGTATTTTATCGAGTTATAACGATTTCTTGAAAAATATTCGTACGTTATAACGCTTTTTAACGAATTAATCGAAAAAGAGTGTTCGGTCCGAAAATTTTCTAAGTACGAACGACCGGCCGCATAGGTCCGTTTTTAAAAATCGTTCTCGGACGGAAATAAACCATTAATCCCGACGTATTTCGTCGAGTTACGTCGATTTATGCAAAAAAATTCATACCTTGTAACGCTTTTTAACGAATAAACTCGAAAAAACTTTTTCGCGCTCGGAATTTTTCTAAGTCCCAACGTACCGGCTCGGAATTTTTCTATGTTCCAACGACCGGTCGTGTCGGTCCAAACGTTTTTATATCCGTCTGCCGACGATATAAACGCTTAATCCCGACGTATTTTATCGAGTTATAACGATTTCTTGAAAAATATTCGTACGTTATAACGCTTTTTAACGAATTAATCGAAAAAGAGTGTTCGGTCCGAAAATTTTCTAAGTACGAACGACCGGCCGCATAGGTCCGTTTTTAAAAATCGTTCTCGGACGGAAATAAACCATTAATCCCGACGTATTTCGTCGAGTTACGTCGATTTATGCAAAAAAATTCATACCTTGTAACGCTTTTTAACGAATAAACTCGAAAAAACTTTTTCGCGCTCGGAATTTTTCTAAGTCCCAACGTACCGGCTCGGAATTTTTCTATGTTCCAACGACCGGTCGTGTCGGTCCAAACGTTTTTATATCCGTCTGCCGACGATATAAACGCTTAATCCCGACGTATTTTATCGAGTTATAACGATTTCTTGAAAAATATTCGTACGTTATAACGCTTTTTAACGAATTAATCGAAAAAGAGTGTTCGGTCCGAAAATTTTCTAAGTACGAACGACCGGCCGCATAGGTCCGTTTTTAAAAATCGTTCTCGGACGGAAATAAACCATTAATCCCGACGTATTTCGTCGAGTTACGTCGATTTATGCAAAAAAATTCATACCTTGTAACGCTTTTTAACGAATAAACTCGAAAAAACTTTTTCGCGCTCGGAATTTTTCTAAGTCCCAACGTACCGGCTCGGAATTTTTCTATGTTCCAACGACCGGTCGTGTCGGTCCAAACGTTTTTATATCCGTCTGCCGACGATATAAACGCTTAATCCCGACGTATTTTATCGAGTTATAACGATTTCTTGAAAAATATTCGTACGTTATAACGCTTTTTAACGAATTAATCGAAAAAGAGTGTTCGGTCCGAAAATTTTCTAAGTACGAACGACCGGCCGCATAGGTCCGTTTTTAAAAATCGTTCTCGGACGGAAATAAACCATTAATCCCGACGTATTTCGTCGAGTTACGTCGATTTATGCAAAAAAATTCATACCTTGTAACGCTTTTTAACGAATAAACTCGAAAAAACTTTTTCGCCCTCGGAATTTTTCTAAGTCCCAACGTACCGGCTCGGAATTTTTCTATGTTCCAACGACCGGTCGTGTCGGTCCAAACGTTTTTATATCCGTCTGCCGACGATATAAACGCTTAATCCCGACGTATTTTATCGAGTTATAACGATTTCTTGAAAAATATTCGTACGTTATAACGCTTTTTAACGAATTAATCGAAAAAGAGTGTTCGGTCCGAAAATTTTCTAAGTACGAACGACCGGCCGCATAGGTCCGTTTTTAAAAATCGTTCTCGGACGGAAATAAACCATTAATCCCGACGTATTTCGTCGAGTTACGTCGATTTATGCAAAAAAATTCATACCTTGTAACGCTTTTTAACGAATAAACTCGAAAAAACTTTTTCGCCCTCGGAATTTTTCTAAGTCCCAACGTACCGGCTCGGAATTTTTCTATGTTCCAACGACCGGTCGTGTCGGTCCAAACGTTTTTATATCCGTCTGCCGACGATATAAACGCTTAATCCCGACGTATTTTATCGAGTTATAACGATTTCTTGAAAAATATTCGTACGTTATAACGCTTTTTAACGAATTAATCGAAAAAGAGTGTTCGGTCCGAAAATTTTCTAAGTACGAACGACCGGCCGCATAGGTCCGTTTTTAAAAATCGTTCTCGGACGGAAATAAACCATTAATCCCGACGTATTTCGTCGAGTTACGTCGATTTATGCAAAAAAATTCATACCTTGTAACGCTTTTTAACGAATAAACTCGAAAAAACTTTTTCGCCCTCGGAATTTTTCTAAGTCCCAACGTACCGGCTCGGAATTTTTCTATGTTCCAACGACCGGTCGTGTCGGTCCAAACGTTTTTATATCCGTCTGCCGACGATATAAACGCTTAATCCCGACGTATTTTATCGAGTTATAACGATTTCTTGAAAAATATTCGTACGTTATAACGCTTTTTAACGAATTAATCGAAAAAGAGTGTTCGGTCCGAAAATTTTCTAAGTACGAACGACCGGCCGCATAGGTCCGTTTTTAAAAATCGTTCTCGGACGGAAATAAACCATTAATCCCGACGTATTTCGTCGAGTTACGTCGATTTATGCAAAAAAATTCATACCTTGTAACGCTTTTTAACGAATAAACTCGAAAAAACTTTTTCGCCCTCGGAATTTTTCTAAGTCCCAACGTACCGGCTCGGAATTTTTCTATGTTCCAACGACCGGTCGTGTCGGTCCAAACGTTTTTATATCCGTCTGCCGACGATATAAACGCTTAATCCCGACGTATTTTATCGAGTTATAACGATTTCTTGAAAAATATTCGTACGTTATAACGCTTTTTAACGAATTAATCGAAAAAGAGTGTTCGGTCCGAAAATTTTCTAAGTACGAACGACCGGCCGCATAGGTCCGTTTTTAAAAATCGTTCTCGGACGGAAATAAACCATTAATCCCGACGTATTTCGTCGAGTTACGTCGATTTATGCAAAAAAATTCATACCTTGTAACGCTTTTTAACGAATAAACTCGAAAAAACTTTTTCGCCCTCGGAATTTTTCTAAGTCCCAACGTACCGGCTCGGAATTTTTCTATGTTCCAACGACCGGTCGTGTCGGTCCAAACGTTTTTATATCCGTCTGCCGACGATATAAACGCTTAATCCCGACGTATTTTATCGAGTTATAACGATTTCTTGAAAAATATTCGTACGTTATAACGCTTTTTAACGAATTAATCGAAAAAGAGTTTTAACGAGTTATTTGGAGGGGATCTTTCGGCCTTTTCGTAGCGGTGCGAAAAAATTCTAAGTTCCAACGTCCCAGTCACGTTGGTCCGGAGGATGAAATTTTTCAAAAAAATAAAGTGAAATCGCTACTTTCGACTAGATTTCGTTGAAACATAACGATTTCACACAAAATTTCTATACCTTATAACACTTTTTCCCGAGTTATTTCGAGTTGAACTTTCGGTACTTTCGTAACGGGGCGAAAAAATTCTAAGTTCCAACGTCCCGGTCACGTTGGTCCGGAGGGTGAAATTTTTTAAAAAAATAAAGTGAAATCGCTACTTTCGACTAGATTTCGTCGAAACGTAACGATTTCACGCAAAATTTCGATACGTTATAACGCTTTTTAGCGAGTTATTTCGAGTTGAACTTTCGGTACTTTCGTAACGGGGCGAAAAAATTCTAAGTTCCAACGTCCCGGTCACGTTGGTCCGGAGGATGAAATTTTTTAAAAAAATAAAGTGAAATCGTTACGTTCGACTAGATTTCGTCGATACGTAACGATTTCACGCAAAATTTCGATACGTTATAACGCTTTTTAGCGAGTTATTTCGAGTTGAACTTTCGGTACTTTCGTAGCGATGCGAAAAAATTCTAAGTTCCAACGTCCCGGTCACGTTGGTCCGGAGGATGAAATTTTTCAAAAAAATAAAGTGAAATCGCTACTTTCGACTAGATTTCGTTGAAACATAACGATTTCACACAAAATTTCTATACCTTATAACACTTTTTCCCGAGTTATTTCGAGTTGAACTTTCGGTACTTTCGTAACGGGGCGAAAAAATTCTAAGTTCCAACGTCCCGGTCACGTTGGTCCGGAGGGTGAAATTTTTTAAAAAAATAAAGTGAAATCGCTACTTTCGACTAGATTTCGTCGAAACGTAACGATTTCACGCAAAATTTCGATACGTTATAACGCTTTTTAGCGAGTTATTTCGAGTTGAACTTTCGGTACTTTCGTAACGGGGCGAAAAAATTCTAAGTTCCAACGTCCCGGTCACGTTGGTCCGGAGGATGAAATTTTTTAAAAAAATAAAGTGAAATCGTTACGTTCGACTAGATTTCGTCGATACGTAACGATTTCACGCAAAATTTCGATACGTTATAACGCTTTTTAGCGAGTTATTTCGAGTTGAACTTTCGGTACTTTCGTAGCGATGCGAAAAAATTCTAAGTTCCAACGTCCCGGTCAGGTTGGTCCGGAGGATGAAATTTTTTAAAAAAATAAAGTGAAATCGTTACGTTCGACTAGATTTCGTCGATACGTAACGATTTCACGCAAAATTTCGATACGTTATAACGCTTTTTAGCGAGTTATTTCGAGTTGAACTTTCGGTACTTTCGTAACGGGGCGAAAAAATTCTAAGTTCCAACGTCCCGGTCACGTTGGTCCGGAGGGTGAAATTTTTTAAAAAAATAAAGTGAAATCGCTACTTTCGACTAGATTTCGTCGATACGTAACGATTTCACACAAAATTTCGATACGTTATAACGCTTTTTAGCGAGTTATTTCGAGTTGAACTTTCGGTACTTTCGTAACGGGGCGAAAAAATTCTAAGTTCCAACGTCCCGGTCAGGTTGGTCCGGAGGACGAAATTTTTTAAAAAAATAAAGTGAAATCGCTACTTTCGACTAGATTTCGTCGAAACGTAACGATTTCACGCAAAATTTCGATACGTTATAACGCTTTTTGGCGAGTTATTTCGAGTTGAACTTTCGGCCTTTTCGTAGCGGTGCGAAAAAATTCTAAGTTCCAACGTCCCGGTCACGTTGGTCCGGTGGACGAAATTTTTTAAAAAAATAAAGTGAAATCGCTACTTTCGACTAGATTTCGTCGAAACGTAACGATTTCACGCAAAATTTCGATACGTTATAACGCTTTTTGGCGAGTTATTTCGAGTTGAACTTTCGGCCTTTTCGTAGCGGTGCGAAAAAATTCTAAGTTCCAACGTCCCGGTCACGTTGGTCCGGTGGACGAAATTTTTTAAAAAAATAAAGTGAAATCGCTACTTTCGACTAGATTTCGTCGAAACGTAACGATTTCATACAAAAGTTCGATACGTTATAACGCTTTTTGGCGAGTTATTTCGAGTTGAACTTTCGGTACTTTCGTAGCGATGCGAAAAAATTCTAAGTTCCAACGTCCCGGTCAGGTTGGTCCGGAGGATGAAATTTTTTAAAAAAATAAAGTGAAATCGTTACGTTCGACTAGATTTCGTCGATACGTAACGATTTCACGCAAAATTTCGATACGTTATAACGCTTTTTAGCGAGTTATTTCGAGTTGAACTTTCGGTACTTTCGTAACGGGGCGAAAAAATTCTAAGTTCCAACGTCCCGGTCACGTTGGTCCGGAGGGTGAAATTTTTTAAAAAAATAAAGTGAAATCGCTACTTTCGACTAGATTTCGTCGATACGTAACGATTTCACACAAAATTTCGATACGTTATAACGCTTTTTAGCGAGTTATTTCGAGTTGAACTTTCGGTACTTTCGTAACGGGGCGAAAAAATTCTAAGTTCCAACGTCCCGGTCAGGTTGGTCCGGAGGACGAAATTTTTTAAAAAAATAAAGTGAAATCGCTACTTTCGACTAGATTTCGTCGAAACGTAACGATTTCACGCAAAATTTCGATACGTTATAACGCTTTTTGGCGAGTTATTTCGAGTTGAACTTTCGGCCTTTTCGTAGCGGTGCGAAAAAATTCTAAGTTCCAACGTCCCGGTCACGTTGGTCCGGTGGACGAAATTTTTTAAAAAAATAAAGTGAAATCGCTACTTTCGACTAGATTTCGTCGAAACGTAACGATTTCACGCAAAATTTCGATACGTTATAACGCTTTTTGGCGAGTTATTTCGAGTTGAACTTTCGGCCTTTTCGTAGCGGTGCGAAAAAATTCTAAGTTCCAACGTCCCGGTCACGTTGGTCCGGTGGACGAAATTTTTTAAAAAAATAAAGTGAAATCGCTACTTTCGACTAGATTTCGTCGAAACGTAACGATTTCATACAAAAGTTCGATACGTTATAACGCTTTTTGGCGAGTTATTTCGAGTTGAACTTTCGGTACTTTCGTAACGGGGCGAAAAAATTCTAAGTTCCAACGTCCCGGTCACGTTGGTCCGGAGGACGAAATTTTTTAAAAAAATAAAGTGAAATCGTTACGTTCGACTAGATTTCGTCGATACGTAACGATTTCACGCAAAATTTCTATACCTTATAACGCTTTTTCCCGAGTTATTTCGAGTTGAACTTTCGGTACTTTCGTAACGGTGCGAAAAAATTCTAAGTTCCAACGTCCCGGTCACGTTGGTCCGGAGGACGAAATTTTTTAAAAAAATAAAGTGAAATCGCTACTTTCGACTAGATTTCGTCGATACGTAACGATTTCACTGATAATTTCGATGCGTCATAACGCTTTTTCTCGAGTTATTTCGACTCGAACGTTCGAACAGTGGCGAATATTTCAAAGTCCCTGCGACGCAACGATACGCTCTTACGCGTTGCTCGCTCGCTCCGCTCGCTCGAAAAAAAAATAGCCCAACCCAAAACCAATCCCTTTCGCGTTCGTTCTTCGATTTCATCGAAATCTTCGTTCGAACGCTCGGGATCGGTTTTGGGTTGGGCTATATTCGTCCGAGCGAGCGCAGCGAGCGAGCATTTGTCGCGATTATTTTCCTCGTTTTCGTCTCTCTCGTGAAACGGGAAAAAACGTGGAAAACGGGAAAAAAACGGGAAAAAACGGGAAAAAACGCGAAGAAACGGGAAAAAACGCGAAAAAACGTTTAAAAATATTTGAAAAAGCGCGCGCGCGCGCGCGCGCAAGACGAGCTGCGCAGAACGGCGTACCTTAAGAGAGTGTTACCTACTCCGGCGCATACCCGCTGATTCGGAGGTGCGCGCGCAGCGGTAGCACGAGCGGCTAAGTCCAGCGGCGTATTGCTTTTTACTGGCACGCGACAAAGTTGCAGCGGCGTATCGCTTTCTATTCGTGCGTCTCGTTGTTTGATTTAAAGGAAAAAAAAAAATCGCTACGCACGACCATCGGCCGTACGTAGCGAAATTATTTTTTTTAACCGCAGGAGACAAAGTCCCAGCGGCGTATTGCTTTCTGTTTGTACGCGACTAAGTCCAGCGGCGTATTGCTTTTTACTCGCACGCGACTAAGTCCAGCGGCGTATTGCTTTATGCTCGTACGCGACTAAGTCCAGCGGCGTATTGCTTTCTGTTTGTACGCGACTAAGTCCAGCGGCGTATTGCTTTCTGTTTGTACGCGACTAAGTCCAGCGGCGTATTGCTTTTTACTCGCACGCGACTAAGTCCAGCGGCGTATTGCTTTCTGTTTGTACGCGACTAAGTCCAGCGGCGTATTGCTTTTTACTCGCACGCGGCTAAGTCCAGCGGCGTATTGCTTTTTACTCGCACGAGACAAAGTCCCAGCGGCGTATCGCTTTCTATTCGTGCGTCTCGTTGTTTGATTTAAAGGAAAAAAAAATCGCTACGCACGACCATCGGCCGTACG
>NW_026099345.1:182500-185000 GCF_024542735.1 Bombus huntii | reverse complement strand
CCTATTTCCCTTGAGAGAGACCCAGATAGTCATCAGTCGAGTGTGGACCCACCTTAAAACAGGTGGCACCTCGACTTGTGTCGAAATAGCGGACTCCAATTGGAGTTTCCACTCTTGATATTCTGAACCGCTGATTCCAGGCTCTTCAAAACACGCATTGCCTGGATCAACGGGATCGCACCCTCCCTCTGTCACCTGAGTTGGCTCTGTTTCCTCACCAATCAGTCTCAGCTTCTTTCGCTGATACCTGATTTGGTCGATCGTCTTGCTGGTGAGGATCTCGCTTATCATTTTATTGGGGAATTTGTGGTCCTTATAGGTCTCACAAAGTTCCCTTAATTGGGCCAACTCCTCCAACGTCCATTTTTTCTCAGGGGGGTCCGTTCCCCTTCTTTTGACGTTTCTTACGGCAGGGTGCGCATGCCGCTCGTGGGTAGACAGCCCTCTAAGCGTCCCAAAACTCATGGAGCAGGTTTCGCATCTGTGCGAGCCGCCAGCACTCTGACTCGTGCCTCTACAGTGAGGCAGGTGACATCTGGCCCCATGAAGCTTCGGGAAGCCTTTCCCACAGTCTTTGCATCTCCATTGGATGCGGGCTGTCACGTGATGTTGTTCCAGGTGCCGCCCTAGGTCTGATAACGACAAAAAGAAAAGGTCGATTTCCCTTTTCTGGCAGACAGGGCAGGCAACCTGGTCACCCACGATCGGTACCATTATTTCATTCGTGTCCGGGGATGTAGCCGGGTCGTCAACAGAAGTCCCCTCCAGAGCGGAAAAATCCGCCGCGGCGCCTCCGGGACCGAGAGACGCCGCGTCCGAGGCTCTATCAGAGTTTCGATTTACCATGATATTTTCTTAATTTTATTATTTTTATGTTACTTCCGATTATGTCCAGCTCATAACCTTATAACTGCCAAGTCGTGCCAAGAAAAATAACCAAGGAACGAGTTCCTTTAATGGAGATAACTCCATTCCTTTCACGGTGAAATCACCGTTGAATCGGCAAGCCGATTTTAGGTGTCGTCTTTCGCTCCTGCTTCGCCGCACTCCCTTTAGCCATACTCGGTGTCCGGGGGGATACTCCCCACGCTGACACGAATGAGTATGTTACCGGCGGTACCACGTGGAGGTAGGAGTGCGACTTGAGCAGACAGAGCCGAAGCCCTGCCTGCCCCCAAGCAACTATGACTCTTTCATCGTCGGAGGCAAGCCGTTTTTCAACGTCTCGCCACACAACGAGCAAGATCGCTTCGCTCAACCAGCCACCCTCACGCGGCTCTTCCAGCATACGCATAGGCAGACCGCGCCTACCTTCCAGCTCATCCGCCAGAGTCCCAGCGGCGTATCGTTTTTGGGCGAACGCGGCTAAGTCCAGCGGCGTATTGCTTTCTGGCGCTCACAGCCAAGTCCCAGCGGCGTATTGCTTTTCGAGCACGCGCGGCCAGGTGCCAGTGGCATATTGCTTTCTTTAATACGTCACTAGTCAGATGACGGGGCTGTTGTTTACCTTTCCGTTTCGCATAATGACACGAAAACGGTTTAAAAAAAATATGGCGATGCGCCACCGAGACCGGCCGCACATCGCTATAAAGCAAGTACAACCAAGCCCCGGCGACACACCGCCTTTGTAACGTCACTAGTCCAATGACGAGGCATTTGGCTACCTGAGAGTCATAGTTACTCCCGCCGTTTACCCGCGCTTTTTTGAATTTCTTCACGTTGACATTCAGAGCACTGGGCAGAAATCACATTGCGTCAACACCCTTGGGGGCCATCGCAATGCTTTGTTTTAATTAGACAGTCGGATTCCCCTAGTCCGTGCCAGTTCTGAGCTGAGCGTTGAATGGCGGCCGAAGAGAACGACCGCGACGGTAGAACCGCCGCGGAAGCCTCGCAGCAAGGAAGATCCGCGGGAGGCCAAGGCACGGGACCGAGCTCGGATCCGGGGTGCGCGACGATATCCACTCCCGAGAGAGATAGATACGCCGCGTCCCGTTCAGCTCGCCCAGGCCCGGCACGTCAGCCAAACCCGCTTCCCGACCAAGCCCGACACGCCCCGCTCCTCAGAGCCAATCCTTATTCCGAAGTTACGGATCCAATTTGCCGACTTCCCTTACCTACATTAATCTATCGACTAGAGGCTCTTTACCTTGGAGACCTGCTGCGGATATGGGTACGAACCGGCGCGACACCTCCACGTGGCCCTCTCCTGGATTTTCAAGGTCCGAGGGGAAGATCCGGACACCGCCGCAACTGCGGTGCTCTTCGCGTTCCAAACCCTATCTCCCTGCTAGAGGTTTCCAGGGAACTCGAACGCTTATACAGAAAAGAAAACTCTTCCCGGATCTCCCGACGGCGTCTCCAGGTCATTTTGGGTTACCCCGACGAACACTCTTACGAGGGCCCGAATGGTATGCGGTTCCGCTGCCGGGTTCCGGAATAGGAACCGGATTCCCTTTCGCCCAATGGGTGTGTATCTTTCGCTCATATATATATTTGT
>NW_026099345.1:162500-180000 GCF_024542735.1 Bombus huntii | reverse complement strand
CTCTTTTCTCTATTCTCGAAGCGTCGAATTGCCATAAAAAAAAAATCACACGCGCGCACGACATAGTCGTACGCGCGTGTATACCTCGTCTCTCTCAAAGTTTTTTTCTCGAGCCTCGCCAAAGGGGATCGTCTTCTTCCTCGTCTACGATCTCTCCGACGACGACGACCGTACGAACAACTTCGTAACGGACTCACATGCGCATCTTCCTCGGGTACAGAAACGCTGCGGAAAACACCTCGAGCTTGTAGTTACAGCAGCACCCGTGTATAGCCGATCTTAGACACACGCTAGTTCGCACACGCGTTACATATATAATATGTAAGATTTCCGACGAACGTGGCTTTTCGGGAGCCAGGCGCGCGGGCAGAGAGATACACGACGACGGGGAAAATTCGTCCCGATACGAGTACGTGTACTCTCCGATCTCCGCGCGACGCTGGGGATCATACCTCCCTAAGTCGTCAGAGCGCTCGAAGAAATCTCGCGTGTGCGTTCCCGGATCTACGGCTGATACTTTCGGGGCTTGTAAAAAAGCACAGAGCGTGTAAAACGCAACGACGACCCATCGATGCGACGGTCCTCGTTGTTGTCAGTCGCTTTCGCGAAGAGACGGAGTGGGCATTCGATCCCTGGGGCTGTACGAGAGTCTTAAGAAAAGACGGTAGATTATGGCAAAGTTTCGCACGCCATCGAGTTTAGGTTTTTTTTTTGGTTCTCTCTTCTCTCCTCTCTCGACCGAGTTCCCATATTTGCTTTCTCTCTCAGTCTCGCCAAATATAATATTCTTTTAAGACGACGTCGGGGGCGCGGACCTTCGTGCGTCGAACACCGGCAAACGTAGCATATATCGCCTGATATGAAAAAAAAATCGGTCACGAGGAGAACACTACGAGTATATACGTTCGATAACCGATACACGAAGCGGTGCATAAGCGGGCGGTCGCCCTCGTAAGGACGACTCACGACGCCGCGAGCACTCACGCAGGTCCGTGACCGGTTCTCTCCGCTCTTATTCGTATCCCTTCGTATACCTTCGTCCGACTCTGAAACGTTCTCTTATAATTTTTAAGAAGAACGACGGCGGGTTGTCAAGGCAAGAAGGGACAGAGAGAGACAGAGGTAGAGTTTCGTAGTCTCCCGTGAACACGATAGATTATATATCGAGCATGCGTACGACTTGCACGGTCTCTGCACGACCGCGACGAACGCCGACGAGCGTCCAACAATCGCTCGTACGTCGCGTATGTTCTCTCCGTCCGCTCTTATTCGTATCCTCGTTCTTGTACCTTCGTCCGACTCTGAAACGTTCTCTTATATAAAGAAGAACGACGGCGGGTTGTTAAGGCAAGAAGGGACAGAGAGAGACAGATACGGAGAGTAACGATACGCAACGCAAGCAGTCTTAGGTTTACGTGAGCAACCCTCAGCCAGGCGTGGTCCAGGAATTGTATCCGTGGACCGCAATGTGCGTTCGAAATGTCGATGTTCATGTGTCCTGCAGTTCACACGTTGACGCGCAATTAGCTGCGTTCTTCATCGACCCACGAGCCAAGTGATCCACCGTTCAGGGTAATCTTTTATAAATTTACAACAGTTCAATACTCAAATGTACTCTTCTCGGTTCTAGCGAAGCCGAGTTCCGTCACGTTCGACCAACGGGAATCGAACGCGCAGAAGTCGCCATAGGATTGACGACACAAAAACGTTCGAAAAAAAAAGAAAACGACGAACGCGCGAAGATACGCGCGTTCGCCGGCCGGGCGTAAAGTACATTATGATATATAACAACCATCGAGATCGAAGCTCCGTTCGTCAGGAAACGACGGGGATATATACACCCGATTCTGAATCCTCTGTACAGCACACGATCTCGCGAACGAGTAAGCACGGTGGCTAGCCCATGTTATATATGTGTTTGATTCTACTCTCTCGTCCAATTATTCAAGAAACAGCGCGCGTGCATCTCTCCATCGTTCGGGTGATAGTAAAGATTCGATGGGATTCGCGCGGCCGTCCGCCTCGAGCGGTCTTTCGTCCCAATATCCAGAAGCAGAGTTTGAAAAACTCTAGCGACGGCACGGGTGTCCGACTCACGACATCGAGGTTTCGAAGCCGGCGATCCCCTCCGAACGGATGGCGACCACGCGACCGACTGAAAGCATGAAAAATCGACGAAAGATAGAACACATCTCCGTTCGGGTGGTGTTTTTTCTTTAAAAAAAAAAAAAAAAACAAAAATTCGATGGGACTCGCAGCCATCGTCCTCGCGCGGTCTTTCGTCCCGATATCCAGAAGCAGAGTTTGAAAAACTCTAGCGACGGCACGGGTGTCCGACTCACGACAACGAGGATAGACAGCCGGTCCCCTCCGAACGGGTTATGCGACGATAAACTCGATGAAACTTTAGTCTCGTTCAGGTAGTGTGTGTCTTGTAAATCAAAAATTCGATGGGACACGCATCCATCGTCCTCGCGCGGTCTTTCGTCCCAACATCCAGAAGCAGAGTTTGAAAAACTCTTGCGACGGCACGGGTGTCCGACTCACGACAACGAGGATAGACAGCCGGTCCCCTCTGAACGGTATATTATATATGAGATGATAGACGACAAACTGGATGAAACTTTAAGTCTCGTTCAGGTAGTGTGTAAATAAAAAATTCGATGGGACTCGCATCCGTCGTCCTCGCGCGGTCTTTCGTCCCGATATCCAGAAGCAGAGTTTGAAAAACTCTAGCGACGGCACGGGTGTCCGACTCACGACAACGAGGAAAGACAGCCGGTCCCCTCTGAACGGTATATTATATGAAACTTTAAGTCTCGTTCAGGTAGTGTGTAAGTCAAAAATTCGATGGGACTCGCATCCGTCGTCCTCGCGCGGTCTTTCGTCCCGATATCCAGAAGCAGAGTTTGAAAAACTCTAGCGACGGCACGGGTGTCCGACTCACGACAACGAGGATAGACAGCCGGTCCCCTCTGAACGGTATATTATATATGCGATGATAGACGACAAACTGGATGAAACTTTAAGTCTCGTTCAGGTAGTGTGTAAATAAAAAATTCGATGGGACTCGCATCCGTCGTCCTCGCGCGGTCTTTCGTCCCGATATCCAGAAGCAGAGTTTGAAAAACTCTAGCGACGGCACGGGTGTCCGACTCACGACAACGAGGAAAGACAGCCGGTCCCCTCTGAACGGTATATTATATGAAACTTTAAGTCTCGTTCAGGTAGTGTGTAAGTCAAAAATTCGATGGGACTCGCATCCGTCGTCCTCGCGCGGTCTTTCGTCCCGATATCCAGAAGCAGAGTTTGAAAAACTCTAGCGACGGCACGGGTGTCCGACTCACGACAACGAGGATAGACAGCCGGTCCCCTCTGAACGGTATATAATATGAAACTTTAAGTCTCGTTCAGGTAGTGTGTAAGTCAAAAATTCGATGGGACTCGCATCCGTCGTCCTCGCGCGGTCTTTCGTCCCGATATCCAGAAGCAGAGTTTGAAAAACTCTAGCGACGGCACGGGTGTCCGACTCACGACAACGAGGATAGACAGCCGGTCCCCTCTGAACGGTATATAATATACATTATGCGACGGTAGACGATCAACTAGACGAAACTTTAGTCTCGTTCAGGTGGTGTAAAAAAAATTCGATGGGATACGCACGCACGGCTGTCGTCGTCCTCGAGCGGTCTTTCGTCCCAATATCCAGAAGCAGAGTTTGAAAAACTCTAGCGACGGCACGGGTGTCCGACTCACGACATCGAGGCTTCGAAGCCGGCGGCGTTCCCCTCTGAACGAACTTCGGCTAGACTAGTTACGAATCGTTGCTACACATCGTCTTCATCGTCGTCGTCGTCGACATCGACATCATCATCATATCATCATCATCATCATCATCATCATCATCGGTCATCGTCGCATAGCGGGCCAACATCCACGCGATGCGTCTTCGTTCTAGGTTACCCGATCCACGAGTATGTTACACGTGGTTTCGTTATTTCGAACGAAACGACATACGAAGAGCACACGCCCTTTGGGTAGGAAGCACGTTTCGAGAACGACGAGAGTTTCGATGAAAGAGACGAGAGAAGTCGACGCAGAAGGTATCCATGGATCTTCGAAGAGAACCTTCGAAGATGTATATCGGTATCCTTTCGCTCTGCGCGACTCGCTACAAGTTCTTTCGCTCTCGTCGACTCGTTCTAGACGCTTCGTTCGATCCCAAAGAGGAGTCTTCGATATGTCCCGTTGCTAGGAGGAGAACAAACGCAACACAGACCACGAAACATAGAAGAGAATAGGCGAGCATGATCACTCCGACACGAGGCACTTTAGAGATTTTCTTATTAGTTTGCATGGACTTTTATATTTCGTTTGTACGGTTTCCACGATGCAAATACGAAATACGAGATCGTGACGGCGGGTCTTTCTGTGTACGGCCTCTCGCAGGCGCCACGACTGCATTTCTCTTTACACCTGGTTTCCATCGTAATTTTTTCGTTTGATATCGAGCCTTAACTTTTGTTGGCTCTTTCGAAGCTAGAGTTCCCTTTTATTAGAATTTCATATATATATATATTATATGTTATATGTTTTATTCGGAGACGGCGGGTCTTTCTGTTTACGACCTCACGCAGGCGCCTCGAATAAGTTTCATTCGCATTTCGTTTTTATACTTGTATATATATATCTCTTCATCCCGATGATCGAGAGAGAGTGCCACCTTCTCTTCGTATAATTCCGTAGCTGGAGGGTCGTCTCCTCCTTAAGAATATTTCTATTCGTGCCAACGGAGGTTGCCAAGCTCCCTGGCGTTTTCGTTTGTTAAAGTATATAGCTTGTTAATACGTCGTATATACTTTCGTCGATACAGGAGGAGTACGGCTCCTTACCGACCATTGTGATATATATTTCATAGTTTTTATATGTGTTCAAGTCAAATTCTTTTGGTATCGTATCGTTAATGATCCTTCCGCAGGTTCACCTACGGAAACCTTGTTACGACTTTTACTTCCTCTAAATGATCAAGTTTGGTCATCTTCCCGGTAACATCGGCAATGCTTATCACATTGGCCGCGCACCAGTCCGAAGACCTCACTAAATCATTCAATCGGTAGTAGCGACGGGCGGTGTGTACAAAGGGCAGGGACGTAATCAACGCGAGCTTATGACTCGCGCTTACTGGGAATTCCTCGTTCATGGGGAATAATTGCAAGCCCCAATCCCTAGCACGAAGGAGGTTCAGCGGGTTACCCGGGCCTTTCGGCCAGGGAAAACACGCTGATTCCTTCAGTGTAGCGCGCGTGCGGCCCAGAACATCTAAGGGCATCACAGACCTGTTATTGCTCAATCTCGTGCGGCTAGAAGCCGCCTGTTCCTCTAAGAAGATTTGTTTGTACGTTGGTAGTAAAAACCCACCGACCGAAGCCGGGGGCCTTCGAGATACCATAAGTTACGTCTATTTAGCAGGCTAGAGTCTCGTTCGTTATCGGAATTAACCAGACAAATCGCTCCACCAACTAAGAACGGCCATGCACCACCACCCACCGAATCAAGAAAGAGCTATCAATCTGTCAATCCTTCCGGTGTCCGGGCCTGGTGAGGTTTCCCGTGTTGAGTCAAATTAAGCCGCAGGCTCCACTCCTGGTGGTGCCCTTCCGTCAATTCCTTTAAGTTTCAGCTTTGCAACCATACTTCCCCCGGAACCCAAAAGCTTTGGTTTCCCGGAAGCTGCCCGCCGAGTCATCGGAGGAACTTCGGCGGATCGCTGGCTGGCATCGTTTATGGTTAGAACTAGGGCGGTATCTGATCGCCTTCGAACCTCTAACTTTCGTTCTTGATTAATGAAAACATTTTTGGCAAATGCTTTCGCTTCTGTCCGTCTTGCGACGATCCAAGAATTTCACCTCTAACGTCGCAATACGAATGCCCCCATCTGTCCCTATTAATCATTACCTCGGGGCTCCGAAAACCAACAAAATAGAACCGAGGTCCTATTCCATTATTCCATGCACACAGTATTCAGGCGAAGGTAGCCTGCTTTAAGCACTCTAATTTGTTCAAAGTAAACGTATCGGCCCACCTCGACACTCAGTGAAGAGCACCGCGATGGGATATTAGTTGGACCGCCCGCGAGGAGCTAAGCCCACCGATAGGACGTACCACATAATGCCAGTTAAACACCGCGAGCGGTGAACCGACACTGTGACACACAGATTCAACTACGAGCTTTTTAACCGCAACAACTTTAATATACGCTATTGGAGCTGGAATTACCGCGGCTGCTGGCACCAGACTTGCCCTCCAATTGGTCCTCGTTAAAGGATTTAAAGTGTACTCATTCCGATTACGGGGCCTCGGATGAGTCCCGTATCGTTATTTTTCGTCACTACCTCCCCGTGCCGGGAGTGGGTAATTTGCGCGCCTGCTGCCTTCCTTGGATGTGGTAGCTGTTTCTCAGGCTCCCTCTCCGGAATCGAACCCTGATTCCCCGTTACCCGTTACAACCATGGTAGGCGCAGAACCTACCATCGACAGTTGATAAGGCAGACATTTGAAAGATGCGTCGCCGGTGCTAGATGACCATGCGATCAGCACAAAGTTATTCAGAGTCACCAAAACAAACGATGGACGGACAGACGAGCCATCCGCCACCGATTGGTTTTGATCTAATAAAAGCATTCCTACCATCTCTGGTCGGAATCTGTTTGCATGTATTAGCTCTAGAATTACCACAGTTATCCAAGTAAATGTAGGTATGATCTAAGAAACCATAACTGATTTAATGAGCCATTCGCGGTTTCACCTTAATGCGGCATGTACTGAGACATGCATGGCTTAATCTTTGAGACAAGCATATGACTACTGGCAGGATCAACCAGGGATCTTATTCGTATAACAATTCTTATAAATTTCGTTTAAGTTCTCTTCGTGTCGTAGGTGGGACGTAAGCACCGTACGACGAGACTTTTCGTTCTTAAGATAGATATATCTATAAAATATATCTCCTAGCGACGTTCGAGATACACCCATAGTTCAGTAATAATCTTCGAACGCCGCTCGCAGCCACTTTGTAATTCTCAACTCCACCTCCTCTCTTCTCTCTCTCTCTTTCTCATAGTCTTATATAAAATGTTTAGAATCGTACTTCTAAAGGAACATTTCCATAATGCTGTCTTCGTGTAAAAAGACTTATTAGAATATCTTAGCGGTAAAGCACGTATACGCACCTCACGCTGAACGAACAAGCGCGTATCCCAGTGCGTCGCGCTGGACATACCGTAAGAATATTCTTTCAATCGGTAGAACATTTTCGGCAGAAGACATACTACGCAAAGATAGTACGCTCCTACCGCCTCATCGGATACTTCTGCGAAAGCAGAAGTTTTTATAGAAAGCAGACGGTTATACTCTTTTGAATGAATCGATGCTCAGTTAGTACAAGCACACACGCATCTAACAATTTTTGTTAGAATACGTACACACAGGTCACCAGCTTCCCGACTCAGGGGAACCTTGCCACGATATTTGGTCATTACGTCCAGGACAGCGACCCGCGGCGCAGCAGTGTAGAGAAAAAACCAGAACGAGAACGGAGGAACAGTCGAGAAATAGCGTAAAATACACTAAGACTCGAGGAGCGGTGACTGAATTCTCAACCGAGGCCGTAGAATAGCCACGCGCTCAACGCTGTTCCGACCGAACCGTCCGGCTCGACGTCTCTCTTATAGATACGAAAGCGCCAGCCGGAAGGCCGGCGCCGGCCGGGCTAGCGGCCGCGCGCTTACGGTGCAAAACCTCCGTAGCAACGTACCGTTCGGAAGGGACGCTGGAACTTAGTCTCGCGAACGCTCGATCACTACTATACAAAGCCAATATCCAACCATCGAAATACATTACCAGACGTTTTATTAACATAATAGAAATGCATTTTTACCAAAAAATTAATTTTTTTTTTCACCGAAAAATTGCATCAGTAAACATACTCTTTTATCGAATACGGACAAAAAATAAGTTTATAATCAATTACAATACGTTAAAATAAGTAGAAATATGCAAAAAAATATATACCTTGTAACGTTAATTAACGAAAAAATTAGAAAAATATCCCAGTCGTGTCAGTTCGACGAACGCTAATTTTTTGAAAAAATCGATAAAAATGTTTAATCCCGACGTATTTAATAGAGATAGAACGATTCCCGTAAAAAAATTTATACCTTGTAACGCTTTTTAACGAATAAACTCGAAAAAACTTTTTCGCCCTCGGAATTTTTCTAAGTCCCAACGTACCGGCTCGGAATTTTTCTATGTTCCAACGACCGGTCGTGTCGGTCCAAACGTTTTTATATCCGTCTGCCGACGATATAAACGCTTAATCCCGACGTATTTTATCGAGTTATAACGATTTCTTGAAAAATATTCGTACGTTATAACGCTTTTTAACGAATTAATCGAAAAAGAGTGTTCGGTCCGAAAATTTTCTAAGTACGAACGACCGGCCGCATAGGTCCGTTTTTAAAAATCGTTCTCGGACGGAAATAAACCATTAATCCCGACGTATTTCGTCGAGTTACGTCGATTTATGCAAAAAAATTCATACCTTGTAACGCTTTTTAACGAATAAACTCGAAAAAACTTTTTCGCCCTCGGAATTTTTCTAAGTCCCAACGTACCGGCTCGGAATTTTTCTATGTTCCAACGACCGGTCGTGTCGGTCCAAACGTTTTTATATCCGTCTGCCGACGATATAAACGCTTAATCCCGACGTATTTTATCGAGTTATAACGATTTCTTGACAAATATTCGTACGTTATAACGCTTTTTAACGAATTAATCGAAAAAGAGTGTTCGGTCCGAAAATTTTCTAAGTACGAACGACCGGCCGCATAGGTCCGTTTTTAAAAATCGTTCTCGGACGGAAATAAACCATTAATCCCGACGTATTTCGTCGAGTTACGTCGATTTATGCAAAAAAATTCATACCTTGTAACGCTTTTTAACGAATAAACTCGAAAAAACTTTTTCGCCCTCGGAATTTTTCTAAGTCCCAACGTACCGGCTCGGAATTTTTCTATGTTCCAACGACCGGTCGTGTCGGTCCAAACGTTTTTATATCCGTCTGCCGACGATATAAACGCTTAATCCCGACGTATTTTATCGAGTTATAACGATTTCTTGACAAATATTCGTACGTTATAACGCTTTTTAACGAATTAATCGAAAAAGAGTGTTCGGTCCGAAAATTTTCTAAGTACGAACGACCGGCCGCATAGGTCCGTTTTTAAAAATCGTTCTCGGACGGAAATAAACCATTAATCCCGACGTATTTCGTCGAGTTACGTCGATTTATGCAAAAAAATTCATACCTTGTAACGCTTTTTAACGAATAAACTCGAAAAAACTTTTTCGCCCTCGGAATTTTTCTAAGTCCCAACGTACCGGCTCGGAATTTTTCTATGTTCCAACGACCGGTCGTGTCGGTCCAAACGTTTTTATATCCGTCTGCCGACGATATAAACGCTTAATCCCGACGTATTTTATCGAGTTATAACGATTTCTTGAAAAATATTCGTACGTTATAACGCTTTTTAACGAATTAATCGAAAAAGAGTGTTCGGTCCGAAAATTTTCTAAGTACGAACGACCGGCCGCATAGGTCCGTTTTTAAAAATCGTTCTCGGACGGAAATAAACCATTAATCCCGACGTATTTCGTCGAGTTACGTCGATTTATGCAAAAAAATTCATACCTTGTAACGCTTTTTAACGAATAAACTCGAAAAAACTTTTTCGCCCTCGGAATTTTTCTAAGTCCCAACGTACCGGCTCGGAATTTTTCTATGTTCCAACGACCGGTCGTGTCGGTCCAAACGTTTTTATATCCGTCTGCCGACGATATAAACGCTTAATCCCGACGTATTTTATCGAGTTATAACGATTTCTTGAAAAATATTCGTACGTTATAACGCTTTTTAACGAATTAATCGAAAAAGAGTGTTCGGTCCGAAAATTTTCTAAGTACGAACGACCGGCCGCATAGGTCCGTTTTTAAAAATCGTTCTCGGACGGAAATAAACCATTAATCCCGACGTATTTCGTCGAGTTACGTCGATTTATGCAAAAAAATTCATACCTTGTAACGCTTTTTAACGAATAAACTCGAAAAAACTTTTTCGCCCTCGGAATTTTTCTAAGTCCCAACGTACCGGCTCGGAATTTTTCTATGTTCCAACGACCGGTCGTGTCGGTCCAAACGTTTTTATATCCGTCTGCCGACGATATAAACGCTTAATCCCGACGTATTTTATCGAGTTATAACGATTTCTTGACAAATATTCGTACGTTATAACGCTTTTTAACGAATTAATCGAAAAAGAGTGTTCGGTCCGAAAATTTTCTAAGTACGAACGACCGGCCGCATAGGTCCGTTTTTAAAAATCGTTCTCGGACGGAAATAAACCATTAATCCCGACGTATTTCGTCGAGTTACGTCGATTTATGCAAAAAAATTCATACCTTGTAACGCTTTTTAACGAATAAACTCGAAAAAACTTTTTCGCCCTCGGAATTTTTCTAAGTCCCAACGTACCGGCTCGGAATTTTTCTATGTTCCAACGACCGGTCGTGTCGGTCCAAACGTTTTTATATCCGTCTGCCGACGATATAAACGCTTAATCCCGACGTATTTTATCGAGTTATAACGATTTCTTGACAAATATTCGTACGTTATAACGCTTTTTAACGAATTAATCGAAAAAGAGTGTTCGGTCCGAAAATTTTCTAAGTACGAACGACCGGCCGCATAGGTCCGTTTTTAAAAATCGTTCTCGGACGGAAATAAACCATTAATCCCGACGTATTTCGTCGAGTTACGTCGATTTATGCAAAAAAATTCATACCTTGTAACGCTTTTTAACGAATAAACTCGAAAAAACTTTTTCGCCCTCGGAATTTTTCTAAGTCCCAACGTACCGGCTCGGAATTTTTCTATGTTCCAACGACCGGTCGTGTCGGTCCAAACGTTTTTATATCCGTCTGCCGACGATATAAACGCTTAATCCCGACGTATTTTATCGAGTTATAACGATTTCTTGACAAATATTCGTACGTTATAACGCTTTTTAACGAATTAATCGAAAAAGAGTGTTCGGTCCGAAAATTTTCTAAGTACGAACGACCGGCCGCATAGGTCCGTTTTTAAAAATCGTTCTCGGACGGAAATAAACCATTAATCCCGACGTATTTCGTCGAGTTACGTCGATTTATGCAAAAAAATTCATACCTTGTAACGCTTTTTAACGAATAAACTCGAAAAAACTTTTTCGCCCTCGGAATTTTTCTAAGTCCCAACGTACCGGCTCGGAATTTTTCTATGTTCCAACGACCGGTCGTGTCGGTCCAAACGTTTTTATATCCGTCTGCCGACGATATAAACGCTTAATCCCGACGTATTTTATCGAGTTATAACGATTTCTTGACAAATATTCGTACGTTATAACGCTTTTTAACGAATTAATCGAAAAAGAGTGTTCGGTCCGAAAATTTTCTAAGTACGAACGACCGGCCGCATAGGTCCGTTTTTAAAAATCGTTCTCGGACGGAAATAAACCATTAATCCCGACGTATTTCGTCGAGTTACGTCGATTTATGCAAAAAAATTCATACCTTGTAACGCTTTTTAACGAATAAACTCGAAAAAACTTTTTCGCCCTCGGAATTTTTCTAAGTCCCAACGTACCGGCTCGGAATTTTTCTATGTTCCAACGACCGGTCGTGTCGGTCCAAACGTTTTTATATCCGTCTGCCGACGATATAAACGCTTAATCCCGACGTATTTTATCGAGTTATAACGATTTCTTGACAAATATTCGTACGTTATAACGCTTTTTAACGAATTAATCGAAAAAGAGTGTTCGGTCCGAAAATTTTCTAAGTACGAACGACCGGCCGCATAGGTCCGTTTTTAAAAATCGTTCTCGGACGGAAATAAACCATTAATCCCGACGTATTTCGTCGAGTTACGTCGATTTATGCAAAAAAATTCATACCTTGTAACGCTTTTTAACGAATAAACTCGAAAAAACTTTTTCGCCCTCGGAATTTTTCTAAGTCCCAACGTACCGGCTCGGAATTTTTCTATGTTCCAACGACCGGTCGTGTCGGTCCAAACGTTTTTATATCCGTCTGCCGACGATATAAACGCTTAATCCCGACGTATTTTATCGAGTTATAACGATTTCTTGACAAATATTCGTACGTTATAACGCTTTTTAACGAATTAATCGAAAAAGAGTGTTCGGTCCGAAAATTTTCTAAGTACGAACGACCGGCCGCATAGGTCCGTTTTTAAAAATCGTTCTCGGACGGAAATAAACCATTAATCCCGACGTATTTCGTCGAGTTACGTCGATTTATGCAAAAAAATTCATACCTTGTAACGCTTTTTAACGAATAAACTCGAAAAAACTTTTTCGCCCTCGGAATTTTTCTAAGTCCCAACGTACCGGCTCGGAATTTTTCTATGTTCCAACGACCGGTCGTGTCGGTCCAAACGTTTTTATATCCGTCTGCCGACGATATAAACGCTTAATCCCGACGTATTTTATCGAGTTATAACGATTTCTTGACAAATATTCGTACGTTATAACGCTTTTTAACGAATTAATCGAAAAAGAGTGTTCGGTCCGAAAATTTTCTAAGTACGAACGACCGGCCGCATAGGTCCGTTTTTAAAAATCGTTCTCGGACGGAAATAAACCATTAATCCCGACGTATTTCGTCGAGTTACGTCGATTTATGCAAAAAAATTCATACCTTGTAACGCTTTTTAACGAATAAACTCGAAAAAACTTTTTCGCCCTCGGAATTTTTCTAAGTCCCAACGTACCGGCTCGGAATTTTTCTATGTTCCAACGACCGGTCGTGTCGGTCCAAACGTTTTTATATCCGTCTGCCGACGATATAAACGCTTAATCCCGACGTATTTTATCGAGTTATAACGATTTCTTGAAAAATATTCGTACGTTATAACGCTTTTTAACGAATTAATCGAAAAAGAGTGTTCGGTCCGAAAATTTTCTAAGTACGAACGACCGGCCGCATAGGTCCGTTTTTAAAAATCGTTCTCGGACGGAAATAAACCATTAATCCCGACGTATTTCGTCGAGTTACGTCGATTTATGCAAAAAAATTCATACCTTGTAACGCTTTTTAACGAATAAACTCGAAAAAACTTTTTCGCCCTCGGAATTTTTCTAAGTCCCAACGTACCGGCTCGGAATTTTTCTATGTTCCAACGACCGGTCGTGTCGGTCCAAACGTTTTTATATCCGTCTGCCGACGATATAAACGCTTAATCCCGACGTATTTTATCGAGTTATAACGATTTCTTGAAAAATATTCGTACGTTATAACGCTTTTTAACGAATTAATCGAAAAAGAGTGTTCGGTCCGAAAATTTTCTAAGTACGAACGACCGGCCGCATAGGTCCGTTTTTAAAAATCGTTCTCGGACGGAAATAAACCATTAATCCCGACGTATTTCGTCGAGTTACGTCGATTTATGCAAAAAAATTCATACCTTGTAACG
The DNA here is from genome assembly GCF_024542735.1 of Bombus huntii. Lineage (NCBI taxonomy): Eukaryota > Metazoa > Arthropoda > Insecta > Hymenoptera > Apidae > Bombus > Bombus huntii. The sequence goes on along the minus strand of NW_026099345.1, from coordinate 166,413 downwards.
CTTTTTAACGAATAAACTCGAAAAAACTTTTTCGCCCTCGGAATTTTTCTAAGTCCCAACGTACCGGCTCGGAATTTTTCTATGTTCCAACGACCGGTCGTGTCGGTCCAAACGTTTTTATATCCGTCTGCCGACGATATAAACGCTTAATCCCGACGTATTTTATCGAGTTATAACGATTTCTTGTAAAATATTCATACCTTCTAACACTTTTTAACGAGTTATTTGGAGGGGATCTTTCGGCCTTTTCGTAGCGGTGCGAAAAAATTCTAAGTTCCAACGTCCCAGTCACGTTGGTCCGGAGGATGAAATTTTTCAAAAAAATAAAGTGAAATCGCTACTTTCGACTAGATTTCGTTGAAACATAACGATTTCACACAAAATTTCTATACCTTATAACACTTTTTCCCGAGTTATTTCGAGTTGAACTTTCGGTACTTTCGTAACGGGGCGAAAAAATTCTAAGTTCCAACGTCCCGGTCACGTTGGTCCGGAGGGTGAAATTTTTTAAAAAAATAAAGTGAAATCGCTACTTTCGACTAGATTTCGTCGAAACGTAACGATTTCACGCAAAATTTCGATACGTTATAACGCTTTTTAGCGAGTTATTTCGAGTTGAACTTTCGGTACTTTCGTAACGGGGCGAAAAAATTCTAAGTTCCAACGTCCCGGTCACGTTGGTCCGGAGGATGAAATTTTTTAAAAAAATAAAGTGAAATCGTTACGTTCGACTAGATTTCGTCGATACGTAACGATTTCACGCAAAATTTCGATACGTTATAACGCTTTTTAGCGAGTTATTTCGAGTTGAACTTTCGGTACTTTCGTAGCGATGCGAAAAAATTCTAAGTTCCAACGTCCCGGTCACGTTGGTCCGGAGGATGAAATTTTTCAAAAAAATAAAGTGAAATCGCTACTTTCGACTAGATTTCGTTGAAACATAACGATTTCACACAAAATTTCTATACCTTATAACACTTTTTCCCGAGTTATTTCGAGTTGAACTTTCGGTACTTTCGTAACGGGGCGAAAAAATTCTAAGTTCCAACGTCCCGGTCACGTTGGTCCGGAGGGTGAAATTTTTTAAAAAAATAAAGTGAAATCGCTACTTTCGACTAGATTTCGTCGAAACGTAACGATTTCACGCAAAATTTCGATACGTTATAACGCTTTTTAGCGAGTTATTTCGAGTTGAACTTTCGGTACTTTCGTAACGGGGCGAAAAAATTCTAAGTTCCAACGTCCCGGTCACGTTGGTCCGGAGGATGAAATTTTTTAAAAAAATAAAGTGAAATCGTTACGTTCGACTAGATTTCGTCGATACGTAACGATTTCACGCAAAATTTCGATACGTTATAACGCTTTTTAGCGAGTTATTTCGAGTTGAACTTTCGGTACTTTCGTAGCGATGCGAAAAAATTCTAAGTTCCAACGTCCCGGTCAGGTTGGTCCGGAGGATGAAATTTTTTAAAAAAATAAAGTGAAATCGTTACGTTCGACTAGATTTCGTCGATACGTAACGATTTCACGCAAAATTTCGATACGTTATAACGCTTTTTAGCGAGTTATTTCGAGTTGAACTTTCGGTACTTTCGTAACGGGGCGAAAAAATTCTAAGTTCCAACGTCCCGGTCACGTTGGTCCGGAGGGTGAAATTTTTTAAAAAAATAAAGTGAAATCGCTACTTTCGACTAGATTTCGTCGATACGTAACGATTTCACACAAAATTTCGATACGTTATAACGCTTTTTAGCGAGTTATTTCGAGTTGAACTTTCGGTACTTTCGTAACGGGGCGAAAAAATTCTAAGTTCCAACGTCCCGGTCAGGTTGGTCCGGAGGACGAAATTTTTTAAAAAAATAAAGTGAAATCGCTACTTTCGACTAGATTTCGTCGAAACGTAACGATTTCACGCAAAATTTCGATACGTTATAACGCTTTTTGGCGAGTTATTTCGAGTTGAACTTTCGGCCTTTTCGTAGCGGTGCGAAAAAATTCTAAGTTCCAACGTCCCGGTCACGTTGGTCCGGTGGACGAAATTTTTTAAAAAAATAAAGTGAAATCGCTACTTTCGACTAGATTTCGTCGAAACGTAACGATTTCACGCAAAATTTCGATACGTTATAACGCTTTTTGGCGAGTTATTTCGAGTTGAACTTTCGGCCTTTTCGTAGCGGTGCGAAAAAATTCTAAGTTCCAACGTCCCGGTCACGTTGGTCCGGTGGACGAAATTTTTTAAAAAAATAAAGTGAAATCGCTACTTTCGACTAGATTTCGTCGAAACGTAACGATTTCATACAAAAGTTCGATACGTTATAACGCTTTTTGGCGAGTTATTTCGAGTTGAACTTTCGGTACTTTCGTAGCGATGCGAAAAAATTCTAAGTTCCAACGTCCCGGTCAGGTTGGTCCGGAGGATGAAATTTTTTAAAAAAATAAAGTGAAATCGTTACGTTCGACTAGATTTCGTCGATACGTAACGATTTCACGCAAAATTTCGATACGTTATAACGCTTTTTAGCGAGTTATTTCGAGTTGAACTTTCGGTACTTTCGTAACGGGGCGAAAAAATTCTAAGTTCCAACGTCCCGGTCACGTTGGTCCGGAGGGTGAAATTTTTTAAAAAAATAAAGTGAAATCGCTACTTTCGACTAGATTTCGTCGATACGTAACGATTTCACACAAAATTTCGATACGTTATAACGCTTTTTAGCGAGTTATTTCGAGTTGAACTTTCGGTACTTTCGTAACGGGGCGAAAAAATTCTAAGTTCCAACGTCCCGGTCAGGTTGGTCCGGAGGACGAAATTTTTTAAAAAAATAAAGTGAAATCGCTACTTTCGACTAGATTTCGTCGAAACGTAACGATTTCACGCAAAATTTCGATACGTTATAACGCTTTTTGGCGAGTTATTTCGAGTTGAACTTTCGGCCTTTTCGTAGCGGTGCGAAAAAATTCTAAGTTCCAACGTCCCGGTCACGTTGGTCCGGTGGACGAAATTTTTTAAAAAAATAAAGTGAAATCGCTACTTTCGACTAGATTTCGTCGAAACGTAACGATTTCACGCAAAATTTCGATACGTTATAACGCTTTTTGGCGAGTTATTTCGAGTTGAACTTTCGGCCTTTTCGTAGCGGTGCGAAAAAATTCTAAGTTCCAACGTCCCGGTCACGTTGGTCCGGTGGACGAAATTTTTTAAAAAAATAAAGTGAAATCGCTACTTTCGACTAGATTTCGTCGAAACGTAACGATTTCATACAAAAGTTCGATACGTTATAACGCTTTTTGGCGAGTTATTTCGAGTTGAACTTTCGGTACTTTCGTAACGGGGCGAAAAAATTCTAAGTTCCAACGTCCCGGTCACGTTGGTCCGGAGGACGAAATTTTTTAAAAAAATAAAGTGAAATCGTTACGTTCGACTAGATTTCGTCGATACGTAACGATTTCACGCAAAATTTCTATACCTTATAACGCTTTTTCCCGAGTTATTTCGAGTTGAACTTTCGGTACTTTCGTAACGGTGCGAAAAAATTCTAAGTTCCAACGTCCCGGTCACGTTGGTCCGGAGGACGAAATTTTTTAAAAAAATAAAGTGAAATCGCTACTTTCGACTAGATTTCGTCGATACGTAACGATTTCACTGATAATTTCGATGCGTCATAACGCTTTTTCTCGAGTTATTTCGACTCGAACGTTCGAACAGTGGCGAATATTTCAAAGTCCCTGCGACGCAACGATACGCTCTTACGCGTTGCTCGCTCGCTCCGCTCGCTCGAAAAAAAAATAGCCCAACCCAAAACCAATCCCTTTCGCGTTCGTTCTTCGATTTCATCGAAATCTTCGTTCGAACGCTCGGGATCGGTTTTGGGTTGGGCTATATTCGTCCGAGCGAGCGCAGCGAGCGAGCATTTGT
>NW_026099345.1:152500-155000 GCF_024542735.1 Bombus huntii | reverse complement strand
CGACTCTGAAACGTTCTCTTATAATTTTTAAGAAGAACGACGGCGGGTTGTCAAGGCAAGAAGGGACAGAGAGAGACAGAGGTAGAGTTTCGTAGTCTCCCGTGAACACGATAGATTATATATCGAGCATGCGTACGACTTGCACGGTCTCTGCACGACCGCGACGAACGCCGACGAGCGTCCAACAATCGCTCGTACGTCGCGTATGTTCTCTCCGTCCGCTCTTATTCGTATCCTCGTTCTTGTACCTTCGTCCGACTCTGAAACGTTCTCTTATATAAAGAAGAACGACGGCGGGTTGTTAAGGCAAGAAGGGACAGAGAGAGACAGATACGGAGAGTAACGATACGCAACGCAAGCAGTCTTAGGTTTACGTGAGCAACCCTCAGCCAGGCGTGGTCCAGGAATTGTATCCGTGGACCGCAATGTGCGTTCGAAATGTCGATGTTCATGTGTCCTGCAGTTCACACGTTGACGCGCAATTAGCTGCGTTCTTCATCGACCCACGAGCCAAGTGATCCACCGTTCAGGGTAATCTTTTATAAATTTACAACAGTTCAATACTCAAATGTACTCTTCTCGGTTCTAGCGAAGCCGAGTTCCGTCACGTTCGACCAACGGGAATCGAACGCGCAGAAGTCGCCATAGGATTGACGACACAAAAACGTTCGAAAAAAAAAGAAAACGACGAACGCGCGAAGATACGCGCGTTCGCCGGCCGGGCGTAAAGTACATTATGATATATAACAACCATCGAGATCGAAGCTCCGTTCGTCAGGAAACGACGGGGATATATACACCCGATTCTGAATCCTCTGTACAGCACACGATCTCGCGAACGAGTAAGCACGGTGGCTAGCCCATGTTATATATGTGTTTGATTCTACTCTCTCGTCCAATTATTCAAGAAACAGCGCGCGTGCATCTCTCCATCGTTCGGGTGATAGTAAAGATTCGATGGGATTCGCGCGGCCGTCCGCCTCGAGCGGTCTTTCGTCCCAATATCCAGAAGCAGAGTTTGAAAAACTCTAGCGACGGCACGGGTGTCCGACTCACGACATCGAGGTTTCGAAGCCGGCGATCCCCTCCGAACGGATGGCGACCACGCGACCGACTGAAAGCATGAAAAATCGACGAAAGATAGAACACATCTCCGTTCGGGTGGTGTTTTTTCTTTAAAAAAAAAAAAAAAAACAAAAATTCGATGGGACTCGCAGCCATCGTCCTCGCGCGGTCTTTCGTCCCGATATCCAGAAGCAGAGTTTGAAAAACTCTAGCGACGGCACGGGTGTCCGACTCACGACAACGAGGATAGACAGCCGGTCCCCTCCGAACGGGTTATGCGACGATAAACTCGATGAAACTTTAGTCTCGTTCAGGTAGTGTGTGTCTTGTAAATCAAAAATTCGATGGGACACGCATCCATCGTCCTCGCGCGGTCTTTCGTCCCAACATCCAGAAGCAGAGTTTGAAAAACTCTTGCGACGGCACGGGTGTCCGACTCACGACAACGAGGATAGACAGCCGGTCCCCTCTGAACGGTATATTATATATGAGATGATAGACGACAAACTGGATGAAACTTTAAGTCTCGTTCAGGTAGTGTGTAAATAAAAAATTCGATGGGACTCGCATCCGTCGTCCTCGCGCGGTCTTTCGTCCCGATATCCAGAAGCAGAGTTTGAAAAACTCTAGCGACGGCACGGGTGTCCGACTCACGACAACGAGGAAAGACAGCCGGTCCCCTCTGAACGGTATATTATATGAAACTTTAAGTCTCGTTCAGGTAGTGTGTAAGTCAAAAATTCGATGGGACTCGCATCCGTCGTCCTCGCGCGGTCTTTCGTCCCGATATCCAGAAGCAGAGTTTGAAAAACTCTAGCGACGGCACGGGTGTCCGACTCACGACAACGAGGATAGACAGCCGGTCCCCTCTGAACGGTATATTATATATGCGATGATAGACGACAAACTGGATGAAACTTTAAGTCTCGTTCAGGTAGTGTGTAAATAAAAAATTCGATGGGACTCGCATCCGTCGTCCTCGCGCGGTCTTTCGTCCCGATATCCAGAAGCAGAGTTTGAAAAACTCTAGCGACGGCACGGGTGTCCGACTCACGACAACGAGGAAAGACAGCCGGTCCCCTCTGAACGGTATATTATATGAAACTTTAAGTCTCGTTCAGGTAGTGTGTAAGTCAAAAATTCGATGGGACTCGCATCCGTCGTCCTCGCGCGGTCTTTCGTCCCGATATCCAGAAGCAGAGTTTGAAAAACTCTAGCGACGGCACGGGTGTCCGACTCACGACAACGAGGATAGACAGCCGGTCCCCTCTGAACGGTATATAATATGAAACTTTAAGTCTCGTTCAGGTAGTGTGTAAGTCAAAAATTCGATGGGACTCGCATCCGTCGTCCTCGCGCGGTCTTTCGTCCCGATATCCAGAAGCAGAGTTTGAAAAACTCTAGCGACGGCACGGGTGTCCGACTCACGACAACG
>NW_026099345.1:142500-147500 GCF_024542735.1 Bombus huntii | reverse complement strand
ACCATTAATCCCGACGTATTTCGTCGAGTTACGTCGATTTATGCAAAAAAATTCATACCTTGTAACGCTTTTTAACGAATAAACTCGAAAAAACTTTTTCGCCCTCGGAATTTTTCTAAGTCCCAACGTACCGGCTCGGAATTTTTCTATGTTCCAACGACCGGTCGTGTCGGTCCAAACGTTTTTATATCCGTCTGCCGACGATATAAACGCTTAATCCCGACGTATTTTATCGAGTTATAACGATTTCTTGAAAAATATTCGTACGTTATAACGCTTTTTAACGAATTAATCGAAAAAGAGTGTTCGGTCCGAAAATTTTCTAAGTACGAACGACCGGCCGCATAGGTCCGTTTTTAAAAATCGTTCTCGGACGGAAATAAACCATTAATCCCGACGTATTTCGTCGAGTTACGTCGATTTATGCAAAAAAATTCATACCTTGTAACGCTTTTTAACGAATAAACTCGAAAAAACTTTTTCGCCCTCGGAATTTTTCTAAGTCCCAACGTACCGGCTCGGAATTTTTCTATGTTCCAACGACCGGTCGTGTCGGTCCAAACGTTTTTATATCCGTCTGCCGACGATATAAACGCTTAATCCCGACGTATTTTATCGAGTTATAACGATTTCTTGACAAATATTCGTACGTTATAACGCTTTTTAACGAATTAATCGAAAAAGAGTGTTCGGTCCGAAAATTTTCTAAGTACGAACGACCGGCCGCATAGGTCCGTTTTTAAAAATCGTTCTCGGACGGAAATAAACCATTAATCCCGACGTATTTCGTCGAGTTACGTCGATTTATGCAAAAAAATTCATACCTTGTAACGCTTTTTAACGAATAAACTCGAAAAAACTTTTTCGCCCTCGGAATTTTTCTAAGTCCCAACGTACCGGCTCGGAATTTTTCTATGTTCCAACGACCGGTCGTGTCGGTCCAAACGTTTTTATATCCGTCTGCCGACGATATAAACGCTTAATCCCGACGTATTTTATCGAGTTATAACGATTTCTTGAAAAATATTCGTACGTTATAACGCTTTTTAACGAATTAATCGAAAAAGAGTGTTCGGTCCGAAAATTTTCTAAGTACGAACGACCGGCCGCATAGGTCCGTTTTTAAAAATCGTTCTCGGACGGAAATAAACCATTAATCCCGACGTATTTCGTCGAGTTACGTCGATTTATGCAAAAAAATTCATACCTTGTAACGCTTTTTAACGAATAAACTCGAAAAAACTTTTTCGCCCTCGGAATTTTTCTAAGTCCCAACGTACCGGCTCGGAATTTTTCTATGTTCCAACGACCGGTCGTGTCGGTCCAAACGTTTTTATATCCGTCTGCCGACGATATAAACGCTTAATCCCGACGTATTTTATCGAGTTATAACGATTTCTTGACAAATATTCGTACGTTATAACGCTTTTTAACGAATTAATCGAAAAAGAGTGTTCGGTCCGAAAATTTTCTAAGTACGAACGACCGGCCGCATAGGTCCGTTTTTAAAAATCGTTCTCGGACGGAAATAAACCATTAATCCCGACGTATTTCGTCGAGTTACGTCGATTTATGCAAAAAAATTCATACCTTGTAACGCTTTTTAACGAATAAACTCGAAAAAACTTTTTCGCCCTCGGAATTTTTCTAAGTCCCAACGTACCGGCTCGGAATTTTTCTATGTTCCAACGACCGGTCGTGTCGGTCCAAACGTTTTTATATCCGTCTGCCGACGATATAAACGCTTAATCCCGACGTATTTTATCGAGTTATAACGATTTCTTGACAAATATTCGTACGTTATAACGCTTTTTAACGAATTAATCGAAAAAGAGTGTTCGGTCCGAAAATTTTCTAAGTACGAACGACCGGCCGCATAGGTCCGTTTTTAAAAATCGTTCTCGGACGGAAATAAACCATTAATCCCGACGTATTTCGTCGAGTTACGTCGATTTATGCAAAAAAATTCATACCTTGTAACGCTTTTTAACGAATAAACTCGAAAAAACTTTTTCGCCCTCGGAATTTTTCTAAGTCCCAACGTACCGGCTCGGAATTTTTCTATGTTCCAACGACCGGTCGTGTCGGTCCAAACGTTTTTATATCCGTCTGCCGACGATATAAACGCTTAATCCCGACGTATTTTATCGAGTTATAACGATTTCTTGAAAAATATTCGTACGTTATAACGCTTTTTAACGAATTAATCGAAAAAGAGTGTTCGGTCCGAAAATTTTCTAAGTACGAACGACCGGCCGCATAGGTCCGTTTTTAAAAATCGTTCTCGGACGGAAATAAACCATTAATCCCGACGTATTTCGTCGAGTTACGTCGATTTATGCAAAAAAATTCATACCTTGTAACGCTTTTTAACGAATAAACTCGAAAAAACTTTTTCGCCCTCGGAATTTTTCTAAGTCCCAACGTACCGGCTCGGAATTTTTCTATGTTCCAACGACCGGTCGTGTCGGTCCAAACGTTTTTATATCCGTCTGCCGACGATATAAACGCTTAATCCCGACGTATTTTATCGAGTTATAACGATTTCTTGAAAAATATTCGTACGTTATAACGCTTTTTAACGAATTAATCGAAAAAGAGTGTTCGGTCCGAAAATTTTCTAAGTACGAACGACCGGCCGCATAGGTCCGTTTTTAAAAATCGTTCTCGGACGGAAATAAACCATTAATCCCGACGTATTTCGTCGAGTTACGTCGATTTATGCAAAAAAATTCATACCTTGTAACGCTTTTTAACGAATAAACTCGAAAAAACTTTTTCGCCCTCGGAATTTTTCTAAGTCCCAACGTACCGGCTCGGAATTTTTCTATGTTCCAACGACCGGTCGTGTCGGTCCAAACGTTTTTATATCCGTCTGCCGACGATATAAACGCTTAATCCCGACGTATTTTATCGAGTTATAACGATTTCTTGTAAAATATTCATACCTTCTAACACTTTTTAACGAGTTATTTGGAGGGGATCTTTCGGCCTTTTCGTAGCGGTGCGAAAAAATTCTAAGTTCCAACGTCCCAGTCACGTTGGTCCGGAGGATGAAATTTTTCAAAAAAATAAAGTGAAATCGCTACTTTCGACTAGATTTCGTTGAAACATAACGATTTCACACAAAATTTCTATACCTTATAACACTTTTTCCCGAGTTATTTCGAGTTGAACTTTCGGTACTTTCGTAACGGGGCGAAAAAATTCTAAGTTCCAACGTCCCGGTCACGTTGGTCCGGAGGGTGAAATTTTTTAAAAAAATAAAGTGAAATCGCTACTTTCGACTAGATTTCGTCGAAACGTAACGATTTCACGCAAAATTTCGATACGTTATAACGCTTTTTAGCGAGTTATTTCGAGTTGAACTTTCGGTACTTTCGTAACGGGGCGAAAAAATTCTAAGTTCCAACGTCCCGGTCACGTTGGTCCGGAGGATGAAATTTTTTAAAAAAATAAAGTGAAATCGTTACGTTCGACTAGATTTCGTCGATACGTAACGATTTCACGCAAAATTTCGATACGTTATAACGCTTTTTAGCGAGTTATTTCGAGTTGAACTTTCGGTACTTTCGTAGCGATGCGAAAAAATTCTAAGTTCCAACGTCCCGGTCAGGTTGGTCCGGAGGATGAAATTTTTTAAAAAAATAAAGTGAAATCGTTACGTTCGACTAGATTTCGTCGATACGTAACGATTTCACGCAAAATTTCGATACGTTATAACGCTTTTTAGCGAGTTATTTCGAGTTGAACTTTCGGTACTTTCGTAACGGGGCGAAAAAATTCTAAGTTCCAACGTCCCGGTCACGTTGGTCCGGAGGGTGAAATTTTTTAAAAAAATAAAGTGAAATCGCTACTTTCGACTAGATTTCGTCGATACGTAACGATTTCACACAAAATTTCGATACGTTATAACGCTTTTTAGCGAGTTATTTCGAGTTGAACTTTCGGTACTTTCGTAACGGGGCGAAAAAATTCTAAGTTCCAACGTCCCGGTCAGGTTGGTCCGGAGGACGAAATTTTTTAAAAAAATAAAGTGAAATCGCTACTTTCGACTAGATTTCGTCGAAACGTAACGATTTCACGCAAAATTTCGATACGTTATAACGCTTTTTGGCGAGTTATTTCGAGTTGAACTTTCGGCCTTTTCGTAGCGGTGCGAAAAAATTCTAAGTTCCAACGTCCCGGTCACGTTGGTCCGGTGGACGAAATTTTTTAAAAAAATAAAGTGAAATCGCTACTTTCGACTAGATTTCGTCGAAACGTAACGATTTCACGCAAAATTTCGATACGTTATAACGCTTTTTGGCGAGTTATTTCGAGTTGAACTTTCGGCCTTTTCGTAGCGGTGCGAAAAAATTCTAAGTTCCAACGTCCCGGTCACGTTGGTCCGGTGGACGAAATTTTTTAAAAAAATAAAGTGAAATCGCTACTTTCGACTAGATTTCGTCGAAACGTAACGATTTCATACAAAAGTTCGATACGTTATAACGCTTTTTGGCGAGTTATTTCGAGTTGAACTTTCGGTACTTTCGTAGCGATGCGAAAAAATTCTAAGTTCCAACGTCCCGGTCAGGTTGGTCCGGAGGATGAAATTTTTTAAAAAAATAAAGTGAAATCGTTACGTTCGACTAGATTTCGTCGATACGTAACGATTTCACGCAAAATTTCGATACGTTATAACGCTTTTTAGCGAGTTATTTCGAGTTGAACTTTCGGTACTTTCGTAACGGGGCGAAAAAATTCTAAGTTCCAACGTCCCGGTCACGTTGGTCCGGAGGGTGAAATTTTTTAAAAAAATAAAGTGAAATCGCTACTTTCGACTAGATTTCGTCGATACGTAACGATTTCACACAAAATTTCGATACGTTATAACGCTTTTTAGCGAGTTATTTCGAGTTGAACTTTCGGTACTTTCGTAACGGGGCGAAAAAATTCTAAGTTCCAACGTCCCGGTCAGGTTGGTCCGGAGGACGAAATTTTTTAAAAAAATAAAGTGA
>NW_026099345.1:117500-132500 GCF_024542735.1 Bombus huntii | reverse complement strand
GCGGTCGCCCTCGTAAGGACGACTCACGACGCCGCGAGCACTCACGCAGGTCCGTGACCGGTTCTCTCCGCTCTTATTCGTATCCCTTCGTATACCTTCGTCCGACTCTGAAACGTTCTCTTATAATTTTTAAGAAGAACGACGGCGGGTTGTCAAGGCAAGAAGGGACAGAGAGAGACAGAGGTAGAGTTTCGTAGTCTCCCGTGAACACGATAGATTATATATCGAGCATGCGTACGACTTGCACGGTCTCTGCACGACCGCGACGAACGCCGACGAGCGTCCAACAATCGCTCGTACGTCGCGTATGTTCTCTCCGTCCGCTCTTATTCGTATCCTCGTTCTTGTACCTTCGTCCGACTCTGAAACGTTCTCTTATATAAAGAAGAACGACGGCGGGTTGTTAAGGCAAGAAGGGACAGAGAGAGACAGATACGGAGAGTAACGATACGCAACGCAAGCAGTCTTAGGTTTACGTGAGCAACCCTCAGCCAGGCGTGGTCCAGGAATTGTATCCGTGGACCGCAATGTGCGTTCGAAATGTCGATGTTCATGTGTCCTGCAGTTCACACGTTGACGCGCAATTAGCTGCGTTCTTCATCGACCCACGAGCCAAGTGATCCACCGTTCAGGGTAATCTTTTATAAATTTACAACAGTTCAATACTCAAATGTACTCTTCTCGGTTCTAGCGAAGCCGAGTTCCGTCACGTTCGACCAACGGGAATCGAACGCGCAGAAGTCGCCATAGGATTGACGACACAAAAACGTTCGAAAAAAAAAGAAAACGACGAACGCGCGAAGATACGCGCGTTCGCCGGCCGGGCGTAAAGTACATTATGATATATAACAACCATCGAGATCGAAGCTCCGTTCGTCAGGAAACGACGGGGATATATACACCCGATTCTGAATCCTCTGTACAGCACACGATCTCGCGAACGAGTAAGCACGGTGGCTAGCCCATGTTATATATGTGTTTGATTCTACTCTCTCGTCCAATTATTCAAGAAACAGCGCGCGTGCATCTCTCCATCGTTCGGGTGATAGTAAAGATTCGATGGGATTCGCGCGGCCGTCCGCCTCGAGCGGTCTTTCGTCCCAATATCCAGAAGCAGAGTTTGAAAAACTCTAGCGACGGCACGGGTGTCCGACTCACGACATCGAGGTTTCGAAGCCGGCGATCCCCTCCGAACGGATGGCGACCACGCGACCGACTGAAAGCATGAAAAATCGACGAAAGATAGAACACATCTCCGTTCGGGTGGTGTTTTTTCTTTAAAAAAAAAAAAAAAAACAAAAATTCGATGGGACTCGCAGCCATCGTCCTCGCGCGGTCTTTCGTCCCGATATCCAGAAGCAGAGTTTGAAAAACTCTAGCGACGGCACGGGTGTCCGACTCACGACAACGAGGATAGACAGCCGGTCCCCTCCGAACGGGTTATGCGACGATAAACTCGATGAAACTTTAGTCTCGTTCAGGTAGTGTGTGTCTTGTAAATCAAAAATTCGATGGGACACGCATCCATCGTCCTCGCGCGGTCTTTCGTCCCAACATCCAGAAGCAGAGTTTGAAAAACTCTTGCGACGGCACGGGTGTCCGACTCACGACAACGAGGATAGACAGCCGGTCCCCTCTGAACGGTATATTATATATGAGATGATAGACGACAAACTGGATGAAACTTTAAGTCTCGTTCAGGTAGTGTGTAAATAAAAAATTCGATGGGACTCGCATCCGTCGTCCTCGCGCGGTCTTTCGTCCCGATATCCAGAAGCAGAGTTTGAAAAACTCTAGCGACGGCACGGGTGTCCGACTCACGACAACGAGGAAAGACAGCCGGTCCCCTCTGAACGGTATATTATATGAAACTTTAAGTCTCGTTCAGGTAGTGTGTAAGTCAAAAATTCGATGGGACTCGCATCCGTCGTCCTCGCGCGGTCTTTCGTCCCGATATCCAGAAGCAGAGTTTGAAAAACTCTAGCGACGGCACGGGTGTCCGACTCACGACAACGAGGATAGACAGCCGGTCCCCTCTGAACGGTATATTATATATGCGATGATAGACGACAAACTGGATGAAACTTTAAGTCTCGTTCAGGTAGTGTGTAAATAAAAAATTCGATGGGACTCGCATCCGTCGTCCTCGCGCGGTCTTTCGTCCCGATATCCAGAAGCAGAGTTTGAAAAACTCTAGCGACGGCACGGGTGTCCGACTCACGACAACGAGGAAAGACAGCCGGTCCCCTCTGAACGGTATATTATATGAAACTTTAAGTCTCGTTCAGGTAGTGTGTAAGTCAAAAATTCGATGGGACTCGCATCCGTCGTCCTCGCGCGGTCTTTCGTCCCGATATCCAGAAGCAGAGTTTGAAAAACTCTAGCGACGGCACGGGTGTCCGACTCACGACAACGAGGATAGACAGCCGGTCCCCTCTGAACGGTATATAATATGAAACTTTAAGTCTCGTTCAGGTAGTGTGTAAGTCAAAAATTCGATGGGACTCGCATCCGTCGTCCTCGCGCGGTCTTTCGTCCCGATATCCAGAAGCAGAGTTTGAAAAACTCTAGCGACGGCACGGGTGTCCGACTCACGACAACGAGGATAGACAGCCGGTCCCCTCTGAACGGTATATAATATACATTATGCGACGGTAGACGATCAACTAGACGAAACTTTAGTCTCGTTCAGGTGGTGTAAAAAAAATTCGATGGGATACGCACGCACGGCTGTCGTCGTCCTCGAGCGGTCTTTCGTCCCAATATCCAGAAGCAGAGTTTGAAAAACTCTAGCGACGGCACGGGTGTCCGACTCACGACATCGAGGCTTCGAAGCCGGCGGCGTTCCCCTCTGAACGAACTTCGGCTAGACTAGTTACGAATCGTTGCTACACATCGTCTTCATCGTCGTCGTCGTCGACATCGACATCATCATCATATCATCATCATCATCATCATCATCATCATCGGTCATCGTCGCATAGCGGGCCAACATCCACGCGATGCGTCTTCGTTCTAGGTTACCCGATCCACGAGTATGTTACACGTGGTTTCGTTATTTCGAACGAAACGACATACGAAGAGCACACGCCCTTTGGGTAGGAAGCACGTTTCGAGAACGACGAGAGTTTCGATGAAAGAGACGAGAGAAGTCGACGCAGAAGGTATCCATGGATCTTCGAAGAGAACCTTCGAAGATGTATATCGGTATCCTTTCGCTCTGCGCGACTCGCTACAAGTTCTTTCGCTCTCGTCGACTCGTTCTAGACGCTTCGTTCGATCCCAAAGAGGAGTCTTCGATATGTCCCGTTGCTAGGAGGAGAACAAACGCAACACAGACCACGAAACATAGAAGAGAATAGGCGAGCATGATCACTCCGACACGAGGCACTTTAGAGATTTTCTTATTAGTTTGCATGGACTTTTATATTTCGTTTGTACGGTTTCCACGATGCAAATACGAAATACGAGATCGTGACGGCGGGTCTTTCTGTGTACGGCCTCTCGCAGGCGCCACGACTGCATTTCTCTTTACACCTGGTTTCCATCGTAATTTTTTCGTTTGATATCGAGCCTTAACTTTTGTTGGCTCTTTCGAAGCTAGAGTTCCCTTTTATTAGAATTTCATATATATATATATTATATGTTATATGTTTTATTCGGAGACGGCGGGTCTTTCTGTTTACGACCTCACGCAGGCGCCTCGAATAAGTTTCATTCGCATTTCGTTTTTATACTTGTATATATATATCTCTTCATCCCGATGATCGAGAGAGAGTGCCACCTTCTCTTCGTATAATTCCGTAGCTGGAGGGTCGTCTCCTCCTTAAGAATATTTCTATTCGTGCCAACGGAGGTTGCCAAGCTCCCTGGCGTTTTCGTTTGTTAAAGTATATAGCTTGTTAATACGTCGTATATACTTTCGTCGATACAGGAGGAGTACGGCTCCTTACCGACCATTGTGATATATATTTCATAGTTTTTATATGTGTTCAAGTCAAATTCTTTTGGTATCGTATCGTTAATGATCCTTCCGCAGGTTCACCTACGGAAACCTTGTTACGACTTTTACTTCCTCTAAATGATCAAGTTTGGTCATCTTCCCGGTAACATCGGCAATGCTTATCACATTGGCCGCGCACCAGTCCGAAGACCTCACTAAATCATTCAATCGGTAGTAGCGACGGGCGGTGTGTACAAAGGGCAGGGACGTAATCAACGCGAGCTTATGACTCGCGCTTACTGGGAATTCCTCGTTCATGGGGAATAATTGCAAGCCCCAATCCCTAGCACGAAGGAGGTTCAGCGGGTTACCCGGGCCTTTCGGCCAGGGAAAACACGCTGATTCCTTCAGTGTAGCGCGCGTGCGGCCCAGAACATCTAAGGGCATCACAGACCTGTTATTGCTCAATCTCGTGCGGCTAGAAGCCGCCTGTTCCTCTAAGAAGATTTGTTTGTACGTTGGTAGTAAAAACCCACCGACCGAAGCCGGGGGCCTTCGAGATACCATAAGTTACGTCTATTTAGCAGGCTAGAGTCTCGTTCGTTATCGGAATTAACCAGACAAATCGCTCCACCAACTAAGAACGGCCATGCACCACCACCCACCGAATCAAGAAAGAGCTATCAATCTGTCAATCCTTCCGGTGTCCGGGCCTGGTGAGGTTTCCCGTGTTGAGTCAAATTAAGCCGCAGGCTCCACTCCTGGTGGTGCCCTTCCGTCAATTCCTTTAAGTTTCAGCTTTGCAACCATACTTCCCCCGGAACCCAAAAGCTTTGGTTTCCCGGAAGCTGCCCGCCGAGTCATCGGAGGAACTTCGGCGGATCGCTGGCTGGCATCGTTTATGGTTAGAACTAGGGCGGTATCTGATCGCCTTCGAACCTCTAACTTTCGTTCTTGATTAATGAAAACATTTTTGGCAAATGCTTTCGCTTCTGTCCGTCTTGCGACGATCCAAGAATTTCACCTCTAACGTCGCAATACGAATGCCCCCATCTGTCCCTATTAATCATTACCTCGGGGCTCCGAAAACCAACAAAATAGAACCGAGGTCCTATTCCATTATTCCATGCACACAGTATTCAGGCGAAGGTAGCCTGCTTTAAGCACTCTAATTTGTTCAAAGTAAACGTATCGGCCCACCTCGACACTCAGTGAAGAGCACCGCGATGGGATATTAGTTGGACCGCCCGCGAGGAGCTAAGCCCACCGATAGGACGTACCACATAATGCCAGTTAAACACCGCGAGCGGTGAACCGACACTGTGACACACAGATTCAACTACGAGCTTTTTAACCGCAACAACTTTAATATACGCTATTGGAGCTGGAATTACCGCGGCTGCTGGCACCAGACTTGCCCTCCAATTGGTCCTCGTTAAAGGATTTAAAGTGTACTCATTCCGATTACGGGGCCTCGGATGAGTCCCGTATCGTTATTTTTCGTCACTACCTCCCCGTGCCGGGAGTGGGTAATTTGCGCGCCTGCTGCCTTCCTTGGATGTGGTAGCTGTTTCTCAGGCTCCCTCTCCGGAATCGAACCCTGATTCCCCGTTACCCGTTACAACCATGGTAGGCGCAGAACCTACCATCGACAGTTGATAAGGCAGACATTTGAAAGATGCGTCGCCGGTGCTAGATGACCATGCGATCAGCACAAAGTTATTCAGAGTCACCAAAACAAACGATGGACGGACAGACGAGCCATCCGCCACCGATTGGTTTTGATCTAATAAAAGCATTCCTACCATCTCTGGTCGGAATCTGTTTGCATGTATTAGCTCTAGAATTACCACAGTTATCCAAGTAAATGTAGGTATGATCTAAGAAACCATAACTGATTTAATGAGCCATTCGCGGTTTCACCTTAATGCGGCATGTACTGAGACATGCATGGCTTAATCTTTGAGACAAGCATATGACTACTGGCAGGATCAACCAGGGATCTTATTCGTATAACAATTCTTATAAATTTCGTTTAAGTTCTCTTCGTGTCGTAGGTGGGACGTAAGCACCGTACGACGAGACTTTTCGTTCTTAAGATAGATATATCTATAAAATATATCTCCTAGCGACGTTCGAGATACACCCATAGTTCAGTAATAATCTTCGAACGCCGCTCGCAGCCACTTTGTAATTCTCAACTCCACCTCCTCTCTTCTCTCTCTCTCTTTCTCATAGTCTTATATAAAATGTTTAGAATCGTACTTCTAAAGGAACATTTCCATAATGCTGTCTTCGTGTAAAAAGACTTATTAGAATATCTTAGCGGTAAAGCACGTATACGCACCTCACGCTGAACGAACAAGCGCGTATCCCAGTGCGTCGCGCTGGACATACCGTAAGAATATTCTTTCAATCGGTAGAACATTTTCGGCAGAAGACATACTACGCAAAGATAGTACGCTCCTACCGCCTCATCGGATACTTCTGCGAAAGCAGAAGTTTTTATAGAAAGCAGACGGTTATACTCTTTTGAATGAATCGATGCTCAGTTAGTACAAGCACACACGCATCTAACAATTTTTGTTAGAATACGTACACACAGGTCACCAGCTTCCCGACTCAGGGGAACCTTGCCACGATATTTGGTCATTACGTCCAGGACAGCGACCCGCGGCGCAGCAGTGTAGAGAAAAAACCAGAACGAGAACGGAGGAACAGTCGAGAAATAGCGTAAAATACACTAAGACTCGAGGAGCGGTGACTGAATTCTCAACCGAGGCCGTAGAATAGCCACGCGCTCAACGCTGTTCCGACCGAACCGTCCGGCTCGACGTCTCTCTTATAGATACGAAAGCGCCAGCCGGAAGGCCGGCGCCGGCCGGGCTAGCGGCCGCGCGCTTACGGTGCAAAACCTCCGTAGCAACGTACCGTTCGGAAGGGACGCTGGAACTTAGTCTCGCGAACGCTCGATCACTACTATACAAAGCCAATATCCAACCATCGAAATACATTACCAGACGTTTTATTAACATAATAGAAATGCATTTTTACCAAAAAATTAATTTTTTTTTTCACCGAAAAATTGCATCAGTAAACATACTCTTTTATCGAATACGGACAAAAAATAAGTTTATAATCAATTACAATACGTTAAAATAAGTAGAAATATGCAAAAAAATATATACCTTGTAACGTTAATTAACGAAAAAATTAGAAAAATATCCCAGTCGTGTCAGTTCGACGAACGCTAATTTTTTGAAAAAATCGATAAAAATGTTTAATCCCGACGTATTTAATAGAGATAGAACGATTCCCGTAAAAAAATTTATACCTTGTAACGCTTTTTAACGAATAAACTCGAAAAAACTTTTTCGCCCTCGGAATTTTTCTAAGTCCCAACGTACCGGCTCGGAATTTTTCTATGTTCCAACGACCGGTCGTGTCGGTCCAAACGTTTTTATATCCGTCTGCCGACGATATAAACGCTTAATCCCGACGTATTTTATCGAGTTATAACGATTTCTTGAAAAATATTCGTACGTTATAACGCTTTTTAACGAATTAATCGAAAAAGAGTGTTCGGTCCGAAAATTTTCTAAGTACGAACGACCGGCCGCATAGGTCCGTTTTTAAAAATCGTTCTCGGACGGAAATAAACCATTAATCCCGACGTATTTCGTCGAGTTACGTCGATTTATGCAAAAAAATTCATACCTTGTAACGCTTTTTAACGAATAAACTCGAAAAAACTTTTTCGCCCTCGGAATTTTTCTAAGTCCCAACGTACCGGCTCGGAATTTTTCTATGTTCCAACGACCGGTCGTGTCGGTCCAAACGTTTTTATATCCGTCTGCCGACGATATAAACGCTTAATCCCGACGTATTTTATCGAGTTATAACGATTTCTTGAAAAATATTCGTACGTTATAACGCTTTTTAACGAATTAATCGAAAAAGAGTGTTCGGTCCGAAAATTTTCTAAGTACGAACGACCGGCCGCATAGGTCCGTTTTTAAAAATCGTTCTCGGACGGAAATAAACCATTAATCCCGACGTATTTCGTCGAGTTACGTCGATTTATGCAAAAAAATTCATACCTTGTAACGCTTTTTAACGAATAAACTCGAAAAAACTTTTTCGCCCTCGGAATTTTTCTAAGTCCCAACGTACCGGCTCGGAATTTTTCTATGTTCCAACGACCGGTCGTGTCGGTCCAAACGTTTTTATATCCGTCTGCCGACGATATAAACGCTTAATCCCGACGTATTTTATCGAGTTATAACGATTTCTTGAAAAATATTCGTACGTTATAACGCTTTTTAACGAATTAATCGAAAAAGAGTGTTCGGTCCGAAAATTTTCTAAGTACGAACGACCGGCCGCATAGGTCCGTTTTTAAAAATCGTTCTCGGACGGAAATAAACCATTAATCCCGACGTATTTCGTCGAGTTACGTCGATTTATGCAAAAAAAATTCATACCTTGTAACGCTTTTTAACGAATAAACTCGAAAAAACTTTTTCGCCCTCGGAATATTTCTAAGTCCCAACGTACCGGCTCGGAATTTTTCTATGTTCCAACGACCGGTCGTGTCGGTCCAAACGTTTTTTATATCCGTCTGCCGACGATATAAACGCTTAATCCCGACGTATTTTATCGAGTTATAACGATTTCTTGAAAAATATTCGTACGTTATAACGCTTTTTTAACGAATTAATCGAAAAAGAGTGTTCGGTCCGGAAAATTTTCTAAGTACGAACGACCGGCCGCATAGGTCGTTTTTAAAATCGTTCTCGGACGGAAATAAACCATTAATCCCGACGTATTTCGTCGAGTTACGTCGATTTATGCAAAAAAATTCATACCTTGTAACGCTTTTTAACGAATAACTCGAAAAAACTTTTTCGCCCTCGGAATTTTTCTAAGTCCCAACGTACCGGCTCGGAATTTTTCTATGTTCCAACGACCGGTCGTGTCGGTCAAAACGTTTTTATATCCGTCTGCCGACGATATAAACGCTTAATCCCGACGTATTTTATCGAGTTATAACGATTTCTTGAAAAATATTCGTACGTTATAACGCTTTTTAACGAATTAATCGAAAAAGAGTGTTCGGTCCGAAAATTTTCTAAGTACGAACGACCGGCCGCATAGGTCCGTTTTTAAAAATCGTTTTCTCGGACGGAAATAAACCATTAATCCCGACGTATTTCGTCGAGTTACGTCGATTTATGCAAAAAAAATTCATACCTTGTAACGCTTTTTAACGAATAAACTCGAAAAAACTTTTTCGCCCTCGGAATTTTTCTAAGTCCCAACGTACCGGCTCGGAATTTTTCTATGTTCCAACGACCGGTCGTGTCGGTCCAAACGTTTTTATATCCGTCTGCCGCCGATATAAACGCTTATCCCGACGTATTTTATCGAGTTATAACGATTTCTTGAAAAATATTCGTACGTTATAACGCTTTTTAACGAATTAATCGAAAAAGAGTGTTCGGTCCGAAAATTTTCCAAGTACGAACGACCGCCGCATAGGTCCGTTTTTAAAAATCGTTCTCGGACGGAAATAAACCATTAATCCCGACGTATTTCGTCGAGTTACGTCGATTTATGCAAAAAAATTCATACCTTGTAACGCTTTTTACGAATAAACTCGAAAAAAACTTTTTCGCCCTCGGAATTTTTCTAAGTCCCAACGTACCGGCTCGGAATTTTTCTATGTTCCAACGACCGGTCGTGTCGGTCCAAACGTTTTTATATCCGTCTGCCGACGATATAAACGCTTAATCCCGACGTATTTTATCGAGTTTATAACGATTTCTTGAAAAATATTCGTACGTTATAACGCTTTTTAAACGAATTAATCGAAAAAGAGGTGTTCGGTCCGAAAATTTTCCAAGTACGAACGACCGGCCGCATAGGTCCGTTTTTAAAAATCGTTCTCGGACGGAAATAAACCATTAATCCCGACGTATTTCGTCGAGTTACGTCGATTTATGCAAAAAAATTCATACCTTGTAACGCTTTTTAACGAATAAACTCGAAAAAACTTTTTCGCCCTCGGAATTTTTCTAAGTCCCAACGTACCGGCTCGGAATTTTTCTTATGTTCCAACGACCGGTCGTGTCGGGTCCAAACGTTTTATAATCCGTCTGCCGACGATATAAACGCTTAAGTATTTTATCGAGTTATAACGATTTCTTGAAAAATATTCGTACGTTATAACGCTTTTTAACGAATTAATCGAAAAAGAGTGTTCGGTCCGAAAATTTTCCAAGTACGAACGACCGGCCGCATAGGTCCGTTTTTAAAAATCGTTCTCGGACGGAAATAAACCATTAATCCCGACGTATTTCGTCGAGTTACGTCGATTTATGCAAAAAAATTCATACCTTGTAACGCTTTTTAACGAATAAACTCGAAAAAACTTTTTCGCCCTCGGAATTTTTCTAAGTCCCAACGTACCGGCTCGGAATTTTTCTATGTTCCAACGACCGGTCGTGTCGGTCCAAACGTTTTTATATCCGTCTGCCGACGATATAAACGCTTAATCCCGACGTATTTTATCGAGTTATAACGATTTCTTGAAAAATATTCGTACGTTATAACGCTTTTTAACGAATTAATCGAAAAAGAGTGTTCGGTCCGAAAATTTTCTAAGTACGAACGACCGGCCGCATAGGTCCGTTTTTAAAAATCGTTCTCGGACGGAAATAAACCATTAATCCCGACGTATTTCGTCGAGTTACGTCGATTTATGCAAAAAAATTCATACCTTGTAACGCTTTTTAACGAATAAACTCGAAAAAACTTTTTCGCCCTCGGAATTTTTCTAAGTCCCAACGTACCGGCTCGGAATTTTTCTATGTTCCAACGACCGGTCGTGTCGGTCCAAACGTTTTTATATCCGTCTGCCGACGATATAAACGCTTAATCCCGACGTATTTTATCGAGTTATAACGATTTCTTGAAAAATATTCGTACGTTATAACGCTTTTTAACGAATTAATCGAAAAAGAGTGTTCGGTCCGAAAATTTTCTAAGTACGAACGACCGGCCGCATAGGTCCGTTTTTAAAAATCGTTCTCGGACGGAAATAAACCATTAATCCCGACGTATTTCGTCGAGTTACGTCGATTTATGCAAAAAAATTCATACCTTGTAACGCTTTTTAACGAATAAACTCGAAAAAACTTTTTCGCCCTCGGAATTTTTCTAAGTCCCAACGTACCGGCTCGGAATTTTTCTATGTTCCAACGACCGGTCGTGTCGGTCCAAACGTTTTTATATCCGTCTGCCGACGATATAAACGCTTAATCCCGACGTATTTTATCGAGTTATAACGATTTCTTGAAAAATATTCGTACGTTATAACGCTTTTTAACGAATTAATCGAAAAAGAGTGTTCGGTCCGAAAATTTTCTAAGTACGAACGACCGGCCGCATAGGTCCGTTTTTAAAAATCGTTCTCGGACGGAAATAAACCATTAATCCCGACGTATTTCGTCGAGTTACGTCGATTTATGCAAAAAAATTCATACCTTGTAACGCTTTTTAACGAATAAACTCGAAAAAACTTTTTCGCCCTCGGAATTTTTCTAAGTCCCAACGTACCGGCTCGGAATTTTTCTATGTTCCAACGACCGGTCGTGTCGGTCCAAACGTTTTTATATCCGTCTGCCGACGATATAAACGCTTAATCCCGACGTATTTTATCGAGTTATAACGATTTCTTGAAAAATATTCGTACGTTATAACGCTTTTTAACGAATTAATCGAAAAAGAGTGTTCGGTCCGAAAATTTTCTAAGTACGAACGACCGGCCGCATAGGTCCGTTTTTAAAAATCGTTCTCGGACGGAAATAAACCATTAATCCCGACGTATTTCGTCGAGTTACGTCGATTTATGCAAAAAAATTCATACCTTGTAACGCTTTTTAACGAATAAACTCGAAAAAACTTTTTCGCCCTCGGAATTTTTCTAAGTCCCAACGTACCGGCTCGGAATTTTTCTATGTTCCAACGACCGGTCGTGTCGGTCCAAACGTTTTTATATCCGTCTGCCGACGATATAAACGCTTAATCCCGACGTATTTTATCGAGTTATAACGATTTCTTGAAAAATATTCGTACGTTATAACGCTTTTTAACGAATTAATCGAAAAAGAGTGTTCGGTCCGAAAATTTTCTAAGTACGAACGACCGGCCGCATAGGTCCGTTTTTAAAAATCGTTCTCGGACGGAAATAAACCATTAATCCCGACGTATTTCGTCGAGTTACGTCGATTTATGCAAAAAAATTCATACCTTGTAACGCTTTTTAACGAATAAACTCGAAAAAACTTTTTCGCCCTCGGAATTTTTCTAAGTCCCAACGTACCGGCTCGGAATTTTTCTATGTTCCAACGACCGGTCGTGTCGGTCCAAACGTTTTTATATCCGTCTGCCGACGATATAAACGCTTAATCCCGACGTATTTTATCGAGTTATAACGATTTCTTGTAAAATATTCATACCTTCTAACACTTTTTAACGAGTTATTTGGAGGGGATCTTTCGGCCTTTTCGTAGCGGTGCGAAAAAATTCTAAGTTCCAACGTCCCAGTCACGTTGGTCCGGAGGATGAAATTTTTCAAAAAAATAAAGTGAAATCGCTACTTTCGACTAGATTTCGTTGAAACATAACGATTTCACACAAAATTTCTATACCTTATAACACTTTTTCCCGAGTTATTTCGAGTTGAACTTTCGGTACTTTCGTAACGGGGCGAAAAAATTCTAAGTTCCAACGTCCCGGTCACGTTGGTCCGGAGGGTGAAATTTTTTAAAAAAATAAAGTGAAATCGCTACTTTCGACTAGATTTCGTCGAAACGTAACGATTTCACGCAAAATTTCGATACGTTATAACGCTTTTTAGCGAGTTATTTCGAGTTGAACTTTCGGTACTTTCGTAACGGGGCGAAAAAATTCTAAGTTCCAACGTCCCGGTCACGTTGGTCCGGAGGATGAAATTTTTTAAAAAAATAAAGTGAAATCGTTACGTTCGACTAGATTTCGTCGATACGTAACGATTTCACGCAAAATTTCGATACGTTATAACGCTTTTTAGCGAGTTATTTCGAGTTGAACTTTCGGTACTTTCGTAGCGATGCGAAAAAATTCTAAGTTCCAACGTCCCGGTCAGGTTGGTCCGGAGGATGAAATTTTTTAAAAAAATAAAGTGAAATCGTTACGTTCGACTAGATTTCGTCGATACGTAACGATTTCACGCAAAATTTCGATACGTTATAACGCTTTTTAGCGAGTTATTTCGAGTTGAACTTTCGGTACTTTCGTAACGGGGCGAAAAAATTCTAAGTTCCAACGTCCCGGTCACGTTGGTCCGGAGGGTGAAATTTTTTAAAAAAATAAAGTGAAATCGCTACTTTCGACTAGATTTCGTCGATACGTAACGATTTCACACAAAATTTCGATACGTTATAACGCTTTTTAGCGAGTTATTTCGAGTTGAACTTTCGGTACTTTCGTAACGGGGCGAAAAAATTCTAAGTTCCAACGTCCCGGTCAGGTTGGTCCGGAGGACGAAATTTTTTAAAAAAATAAAGTGAAATCGCTACTTTCGACTAGATTTCGTCGAAACGTAACGATTTCACGCAAAATTTCGATACGTTATAACGCTTTTTGGCGAGTTATTTCGAGTTGAACTTTCGGCCTTTTCGTAGCGGTGCGAAAAAATTCTAAGTTCCAACGTCCCGGTCACGTTGGTCCGGTGGACGAAATTTTTTAAAAAAATAAAGTGAAATCGCTACTTTCGACTAGATTTCGTCGAAACGTAACGATTTCACGCAAAATTTCGATACGTTATAACGCTTTTTGGCGAGTTATTTCGAGTTGAACTTTCGGCCTTTTCGTAGCGGTGCGAAAAAATTCTAAGTTCCAACGTCCCGGTCACGTTGGTCCGGTGGACGAAATTTTTTAAAAAAATAAAGTGAAATCGCTACTTTCGACTAGATTTCGTCGAAACGTAACGATTTCATACAAAAGTTCGATACGTTATAACGCTTTTTGGCGAGTTATTTCGAGTTGAACTTTCGGTACTTTCGTAGCGATGCGAAAAAATTCTAAGTTCCAACGTCCCGGTCAGGTTGGTCCGGAGGATGAAATTTTTTAAAAAAATAAAGTGAAATCGTTACGTTCGACTAGATTTCGTCGATACGTAACGATTTCACGCAAAATTTCGATACGTTATAACGCTTTTTAGCGAGTTATTTCGAGTTGAACTTTCGGTACTTTCGTAACGGGGCGAAAAAATTCTAAGTTCCAACGTCCCGGTCACGTTGGTCCGGAGGGTGAAATTTTTTAAAAAAATAAAGTGAAATCGCTACTTTCGACTAGATTTCGTCGATACGTAACGATTTCACACAAAATTTCGATACGTTATAACGCTTTTTAGCGAGTTATTTCGAGTTGAACTTTCGGTACTTTCGTAACGGGGCGAAAAAATTCTAAGTTCCAACGTCCCGGTCAGGTTGGTCCGGAGGACGAAATTTTTTAAAAAAATAAAGTGAAATCGCTACTTTCGACTAGATTTCGTCGAAACGTAACGATTTCACGCAAAATTTCGATACGTTATAACGCTTTTTGGCGAGTTATTTCGAGTTGAACTTTCGGCCTTTTCGTAGCGGTGCGAAAAAATTCCAAGTTCCAACGTCCCGGTCACGTTGGTCCGGTGGACGAAATTTTTTAAAAAAATAAAGTGAAATCGCTACTTTCGACTAGATTTCGTCGAAACGTAACGATTTCACGCAAAATTTCGATACGTTATAACGCTTTTTGGCGAGTTATTTCGAGTTGAACTTTCGGCCTTTTCGTAGCGGTGCGAAAAAATTCTAAGTTCCAACGTCCCGGTCACGTTGGTCCGGTGGACGAAATTTTTTAAAAAAATAAAGTGAAATCGCTACTTTCGACTAGATTTCGTCGAAACGTAACGATTTCACGCAAAATTTCTATACCTTATAACGCTTTTTCCCGAGTTATTTCGAGTTGAACTT
>NW_026099345.1:107500-110000 GCF_024542735.1 Bombus huntii | reverse complement strand
GACGACCGTACGAACAACTTCGTAACGGACTCACATGCGCATCTTCCTCGGGTACAGAAACGCTGCGGAAAACACCTCGAGCTTGTAGTTACAGCAGCACCCGTGTATAGCCGATCTTAGACACACGCTAGTTCGCACACGCGTTACATATATAATATGTAAGATTTCCGACGAACGTGGCTTTTCGGGAGCCAGGCGCGCGGGCAGAGAGATACACGACGACGGGGAAAATTCGTCCCGATACGAGTACGTGTACTCTCCGATCTCCGCGCGACGCTGGGGATCATACCTCCCTAAGTCGTCAGAGCGCTCGAAGAAATCTCGCGTGTGCGTTCCCGGATCTACGGCTGATACTTTCGGGGCTTGTAAAAAAGCACAGAGCGTGTAAAACGCAACGACGACCCATCGATGCGACGGTCCTCGTTGTTGTCAGTCGCTTTCGCGAAGAGACGGAGTGGGCATTCGATCCCTGGGGCTGTACGAGAGTCTTAAGAAAAGACGGTAGATTATGGCAAAGTTTCGCACGCCATCGAGTTTAGGTTTTTTTTTGGTTCTCTCTTCTCTCCTCTCTCGACCGAGTTCCCATATTTGCTTTCTCTCTCAGTCTCGCCAAATATAATATTCTTTTAAGACGACGTCGGGGGCGCGGACCTTCGTGCGTCGAACACCGGCAAACGTAGCATATATCGCCTGATATGAAAAAAAAATCGGTCACGAGGAGAACACTACGAGTATATACGTTCGATAACCGATACACGAAGCGGTGCATAAGCGGGCGGTCGCCCTCGTAAGGACGACTCACGACGCCGCGAGCACTCACGCAGGTCCGTGACCGGTTCTCTCCGCTCTTATTCGTATCCCTTCGTATACCTTCGTCCGACTCTGAAACGTTCTCTTATAATTTTTAAGAAGAACGACGGCGGGTTGTCAAGGCAAGAAGGGACAGAGAGAGACAGAGGTAGAGTTTCGTAGTCTCCCGTGAACACGATAGATTATATATCGAGCATGCGTACGACTTGCACGGTCTCTGCACGACCGCGACGAACGCCGACGAGCGTCCAACAATCGCTCGTACGTCGCGTATGTTCTCTCCGTCCGCTCTTATTCGTATCCTCGTTCTTGTACCTTCGTCCGACTCTGAAACGTTCTCTTATATAAAGAAGAACGACGGCGGGTTGTTAAGGCAAGAAGGGACAGAGAGAGACAGATACGGAGAGTAACGATACGCAACGCAAGCAGTCTTAGGTTTACGTGAGCAACCCTCAGCCAGGCGTGGTCCAGGAATTGTATCCGTGGACCGCAATGTGCGTTCGAAATGTCGATGTTCATGTGTCCTGCAGTTCACACGTTGACGCGCAATTAGCTGCGTTCTTCATCGACCCACGAGCCAAGTGATCCACCGTTCAGGGTAATCTTTTATAAATTTACAACAGTTCAATACTCAAATGTACTCTTCTCGGTTCTAGCGAAGCCGAGTTCCGTCACGTTCGACCAACGGGAATCGAACGCGCAGAAGTCGCCATAGGATTGACGACACAAAAACGTTCGAAAAAAAAAGAAAACGACGAACGCGCGAAGATACGCGCGTTCGCCGGCCGGGCGTAAAGTACATTATGATATATAACAACCATCGAGATCGAAGCTCCGTTCGTCAGGAAACGACGGGGATATATACACCCGATTCTGAATCCTCTGTACAGCACACGATCTCGCGAACGAGTAAGCACGGTGGCTAGCCCATGTTATATATGTGTTTGATTCTACTCTCTCGTCCAATTATTCAAGAAACAGCGCGCGTGCATCTCTCCATCGTTCGGGTGATAGTAAAGATTCGATGGGATTCGCGCGGCCGTCCGCCTCGAGCGGTCTTTCGTCCCAATATCCAGAAGCAGAGTTTGAAAAACTCTAGCGACGGCACGGGTGTCCGACTCACGACATCGAGGTTTCGAAGCCGGCGATCCCCTCCGAACGGATGGCGACCACGCGACCGACTGAAAGCATGAAAAATCGACGAAAGATAGAACACATCTCCGTTCGGGTGGTGTTTTTTCTTTAAAAAAAAAAAAAAAAACAAAAATTCGATGGGACTCGCAGCCATCGTCCTCGCGCGGTCTTTCGTCCCGATATCCAGAAGCAGAGTTTGAAAAACTCTAGCGACGGCACGGGTGTCCGACTCACGACAACGAGGATAGACAGCCGGTCCCCTCCGAACGGGTTATGCGACGATAAACTCGATGAAACTTTAGTCTCGTTCAGGTAGTGTGTGTCTTGTAAATCAAAAATTCGATGGGACACGCATCCATCGTCCTCGCGCGGTCTTTCGTCCCAACATCCAGAAGCAGAGTTTGAAAAACTCTAGCGACGGCACGGGTGTCCGACTCACGACAACGAGGATAGACAGCCGGTCCCCTCTGAACGGTATATTATATATGAGATGATAGACGACAAACTGGATGAAACTTTAAGTCTCGTTCAGGTAGTGTGTAAATAAAAAATTCGA
>NW_026099345.1:95000-102500 GCF_024542735.1 Bombus huntii | reverse complement strand
CCTCGGAATTTTTCTAAGTCCCAACGTACCGGCTCGGAATTTTTCTATGTTCCAACGACCGGTCGTGTCGGTCCAAACGTTTTTATATCCGTCTGCCGACGATATAAACGCTTAATCCCGACGTATTTTATCGAGTTATAACGATTTCTTGAAAAATATTCGTACGTTATAACGCTTTTTAACGAATTAATCGAAAAAGAGTGTTCGGTCCGAAAATTTTCTAAGTACGAACGACCGGCCGCATAGGTCCGTTTTTAAAAATCGTTCTCGGACGGAAATAAACCATTAATCCCGACGTATTTCGTCGAGTTACGTCGATTTATGCAAAAAAATTCATACCTTGTAACGCTTTTTAACGAATAAACTCGAAAAAACTTTTTCGCCCTCGGAATTTTTCTAAGTCCCAACGTACCGGCTCGGAATTTTTCTATGTTCCAACGACCGGTCGTGTCGGTCCAAACGTTTTTATATCCGTCTGCCGACGATATAAACGCTTAATCCCGACGTATTTTATCGAGTTATAACGATTTCTTGAAAAATATTCGTACGTTATAACGCTTTTTAACGAATTAATCGAAAAAGAGTGTTCGGTCCGAAAATTTTCTAAGTACGAACGACCGGCCGCATAGGTCCGTTTTTAAAAATCGTTCTCGGACGGAAATAAACCATTAATCCCGACGTATTTCGTCGAGTTACGTCGATTTATGCAAAAAAATTCATACCTTGTAACGCTTTTTAACGAATAAACTCGAAAAAACTTTTTCGCCCTCGGAATTTTTCTAAGTCCCAACGTACCGGCTCGGAATTTTTCTATGTTCCAACGACCGGTCGTGTCGGTCCAAACGTTTTTATATCCGTCTGCCGACGATATAAACGCTTAATCCCGACGTATTTTATCGAGTTATAACGATTTCTTGAAAAATATTCGTACGTTATAACGCTTTTTAACGAATTAATCGAAAAAGAGTGTTCGGTCCGAAAATTTTCTAAGTACGAACGACCGGCCGCATAGGTCCGTTTTTAAAAATCGTTCTCGGACGGAAATAAACCATTAATCCCGACGTATTTCGTCGAGTTACGTCGATTTATGCAAAAAAATTCATACCTTGTAACGCTTTTTAACGAATAAACTCGAAAAAACTTTTTCGCCCTCGGAATTTTTCTAAGTCCCAACGTACCGGCTCGGAATTTTTCTATGTTCCAACGACCGGTCGTGTCGGTCCAAACGTTTTTATATCCGTCTGCCGACGATATAAACGCTTAATCCCGACGTATTTTATCGAGTTATAACGATTTCTTGAAAAATATTCGTACGTTATAACGCTTTTTAACGAATTAATCGAAAAAGAGTGTTCGGTCCGAAAATTTTCTAAGTACGAACGACCGGCCGCATAGGTCCGTTTTTAAAAATCGTTCTCGGACGGAAATAAACCATTAATCCCGACGTATTTCGTCGAGTTACGTCGATTTATGCAAAAAAATTCATACCTTGTAACGCTTTTTAACGAATAAACTCGAAAAAACTTTTTCGCCCTCGGAATTTTTCTAAGTCCCAACGTACCGGCTCGGAATTTTTCTATGTTCCAACGACCGGTCGTGTCGGTCCAAACGTTTTTATATCCGTCTGCCGACGATATAAACGCTTAATCCCGACGTATTTTATCGAGTTATAACGATTTCTTGAAAAATATTCGTACGTTATAACGCTTTTTAACGAATTAATCGAAAAAGAGTGTTCGGTCCGAAAATTTTCTAAGTACGAACGACCGGCCGCATAGGTCCGTTTTTAAAAATCGTTCTCGGACGGAAATAAACCATTAATCCCGACGTATTTCGTCGAGTTACGTCGATTTATGCAAAAAAATTCATACCTTGTAACGCTTTTTAACGAATAAACTCGAAAAAACTTTTTCGCCCTCGGAATTTTTCTAAGTCCCAACGTACCGGCTCGGAATTTTTCTATGTTCCAACGACCGGTCGTGTCGGTCCAAACGTTTTTATATCCGTCTGCCGACGATATAAACGCTTAATCCCGACGTATTTTATCGAGTTATAACGATTTCTTGAAAAATATTCGTACGTTATAACGCTTTTTAACGAATTAATCGAAAAAGAGTGTTCGGTCCGAAAATTTTCTAAGTACGAACGACCGGCCGCATAGGTCCGTTTTTAAAAATCGTTCTCGGACGGAAATAAACCATTAATCCCGACGTATTTCGTCGAGTTACGTCGATTTATGCAAAAAAATTCATACCTTGTAACGCTTTTTAACGAATAAACTCGAAAAAACTTTTTCGCCCTCGGAATTTTTCTAAGTCCCAACGTACCGGCTCGGAATTTTTCTATGTTCCAACGACCGGTCGTGTCGGTCCAAACGTTTTTATATCCGTCTGCCGACGATATAAACGCTTAATCCCGACGTATTTTATCGAGTTATAACGATTTCTTGAAAAATATTCGTACGTTATAACGCTTTTTAACGAATTAATCGAAAAAGAGTGTTCGGTCCGAAAATTTTCTAAGTACGAACGACCGGCCGCATAGGTCCGTTTTTAAAAATCGTTCTCGGACGGAAATAAACCATTAATCCCGACGTATTTCGTCGAGTTACGTCGATTTATGCAAAAAAATTCATACCTTGTAACGCTTTTTAACGAATAAACTCGAAAAAACTTTTTCGCCCTCGGAATTTTTCTAAGTCCCAACGTACCGGCTCGGAATTTTTCTATGTTCCAACGACCGGTCGTGTCGGTCCAAACGTTTTTATATCCGTCTGCCGACGATATAAACGCTTAATCCCGACGTATTTTATCGAGTTATAACGATTTCTTGAAAAATATTCGTACGTTATAACGCTTTTTAACGAATTAATCGAAAAAGAGTGTTCGGTCCGAAAATTTTCTAAGTACGAACGACCGGCCGCATAGGTCCGTTTTTAAAAATCGTTCTCGGACGGAAATAAACCATTAATCCCGACGTATTTCGTCGAGTTACGTCGATTTATGCAAAAAAATTCATACCTTGTAACGCTTTTTAACGAATAAACTCGAAAAAACTTTTTCGCCCTCGGAATTTTTCTAAGTCCCAACGTACCGGCTCGGAATTTTTCTATGTTCCAACGACCGGTCGTGTCGGTCCAAACGTTTTTATATCCGTCTGCCGACGATATAAACGCTTAATCCCGACGTATTTTATCGAGTTATAACGATTTCTTGAAAAATATTCGTACGTTATAACGCTTTTTAACGAATTAATCGAAAAAGAGTGTTCGGTCCGAAAATTTTCTAAGTACGAACGACCGGCCGCATAGGTCCGTTTTTAAAAATCGTTCTCGGACGGAAATAAACCATTAATCCCGACGTATTTCGTCGAGTTACGTCGATTTATGCAAAAAAATTCATACCTTGTAACGCTTTTTAACGAATAAACTCGAAAAAACTTTTTCGCCCTCGGAATTTTTCTAAGTCCCAACGTACCGGCTCGGAATTTTTCTATGTTCCAACGACCGGTCGTGTCGGTCCAAACGTTTTTATATCCGTCTGCCGACGATATAAACGCTTAATCCCGACGTATTTTATCGAGTTATAACGATTTCTTGAAAAATATTCGTACGTTATAACGCTTTTTAACGAATTAATCGAAAAAGAGTGTTCGGTCCGAAAATTTTCTAAGTACGAACGACCGGCCGCATAGGTCCGTTTTTAAAAATCGTTCTCGGACGGAAATAAACCATTAATCCCGACGTATTTCGTCGAGTTACGTCGATTTATGCAAAAAAATTCATACCTTGTAACGCTTTTTAACGAATAAACTCGAAAAAACTTTTTCGCCCTCGGAATTTTTCTAAGTCCCAACGTACCGGCTCGGAATTTTTCTATGTTCCAACGACCGGTCGTGTCGGTCCAAACGTTTTTATATCCGTCTGCCGACGATATAAACGCTTAATCCCGACGTATTTTATCGAGTTATAACGATTTCTTGAAAAATATTCGTACGTTATAACGCTTTTTAACGAATTAATCGAAAAAGAGTGTTCGGTCCGAAAATTTTCTAAGTACGAACGACCGGCCGCATAGGTCCGTTTTTAAAAATCGTTCTCGGACGGAAATAAACCATTAATCCCGACGTATTTCGTCGAGTTACGTCGATTTATGCAAAAAAATTCATACCTTGTAACGCTTTTTAACGAATAAACTCGAAAAAACTTTTTCGCCCTCGGAATTTTTCTAAGTCCCAACGTACCGGCTCGGAATTTTTCTATGTTCCAACGACCGGTCGTGTCGGTCCAAACGTTTTTATATCCGTCTGCCGACGATATAAACGCTTAATCCCGACGTATTTTATCGAGTTATAACGATTTCTTGAAAAATATTCGTACGTTATAACGCTTTTTAACGAATTAATCGAAAAAGAGTGTTCGGTCCGAAAATTTTCTAAGTACGAACGACCGGCCGCATAGGTCCGTTTTTAAAAATCGTTCTCGGACGGAAATAAACCATTAATCCCGACGTATTTCGTCGAGTTACGTCGATTTATGCAAAAAAATTCATACCTTGTAACGCTTTTTAACGAATAAACTCGAAAAAACTTTTTCGCCCTCGGAATTTTTCTAAGTCCCAACGTACCGGCTCGGAATTTTTCTATGTTCCAACGACCGGTCGTGTCGGTCCAAACGTTTTTATATCCGTCTGCCGACGATATAAACGCTTAATCCCGACGTATTTTATCGAGTTATAACGATTTCTTGAAAAATATTCGTACGTTATAACGCTTTTTAACGAATTAATCGAAAAAGAGTGTTCGGTCCGAAAATTTTCTAAGTACGAACGACCGGCCGCATAGGTCCGTTTTTAAAAATCGTTCTCGGACGGAAATAAACCATTAATCCCGACGTATTTCGTCGAGTTACGTCGATTTATGCAAAAAAATTCATACCTTGTAACGCTTTTTAACGAATAAACTCGAAAAAACTTTTTCGCCCTCGGAATTTTTCTAAGTCCCAACGTACCGGCTCGGAATTTTTCTATGTTCCAACGACCGGTCGTGTCGGTCCAAACGTTTTTATATCCGTCTGCCGACGATATAAACGCTTAATCCCGACGTATTTTATCGAGTTATAACGATTTCTTGTAAAATATTCATACCTTCTAACACTTTTTAACGAGTTATTTGGAGGGGATCTTTCGGCCTTTTCGTAGCGGTGCGAAAAAATTCTAAGTTCCAACGTCCCAGTCACGTTGGTCCGGAGGATGAAATTTTTCAAAAAAATAAAGTGAAATCGCTACTTTCGACTAGATTTCGTTGAAACATAACGATTTCACACAAAATTTCTATACCTTATAACACTTTTTCCCGAGTTATTTCGAGTTGAACTTTCGGTACTTTCGTAACGGGGCGAAAAAATTCTAAGTTCCAACGTCCCGGTCACGTTGGTCCGGAGGGTGAAATTTTTTAAAAAAATAAAGTGAAATCGCTACTTTCGACTAGATTTCGTCGAAACGTAACGATTTCACGCAAAATTTCGATACGTTATAACGCTTTTTAGCGAGTTATTTCGAGTTGAACTTTCGGTACTTTCGTAACGGGGCGAAAAAATTCTAAGTTCCAACGTCCCGGTCACGTTGGTCCGGAGGATGAAATTTTTTAAAAAAATAAAGTGAAATCGTTACGTTCGACTAGATTTCGTCGATACGTAACGATTTCACGCAAAATTTCGATACGTTATAACGCTTTTTAGCGAGTTATTTCGAGTTGAACTTTCGGTACTTTCGTAGCGATGCGAAAAAATTCTAAGTTCCAACGTCCCGGTCAGGTTGGTCCGGAGGATGAAATTTTTTAAAAAAATAAAGTGAAATCGTTACGTTCGACTAGATTTCGTCGATACGTAACGATTTCACGCAAAATTTCGATACGTTATAACGCTTTTTAGCGAGTTATTTCGAGTTGAACTTTCGGTACTTTCGTAACGGGGCGAAAAAATTCTAAGTTCCAACGTCCCGGTCACGTTGGTCCGGAGGGTGAAATTTTTTAAAAAAATAAAGTGAAATCGCTACTTTCGACTAGATTTCGTCGATACGTAACGATTTCACACAAAATTTCGATACGTTATAACGCTTTTTAGCGAGTTATTTCGAGTTGAACTTTCGGTACTTTCGTAACGGGGCGAAAAAATTCTAAGTTCCAACGTCCCGGTCAGGTTGGTCCGGAGGACGAAATTTTTTAAAAAAATAAAGTGAAATCGCTACTTTCGACTAGATTTCGTCGAAACGTAACGATTTCACGCAAAATTTCGATACGTTATAACGCTTTTTGGCGAGTTATTTCGAGTTGAACTTTCGGCCTTTTCGTAGCGGTGCGAAAAAATTCTAAGTTCCAACGTCCCGGTCACGTTGGTCCGGTGGACGAAATTTTTTAAAAAAATAAAGTGAAATCGCTACTTTCGACTAGATTTCGTCGAAACGTAACGATTTCACGCAAAATTTCGATACGTTATAACGCTTTTTGGCGAGTTATTTCGAGTTGAACTTTCGGCCTTTTCGTAGCGGTGCGAAAAAATTCTAAGTTCCAACGTCCCGGTCACGTTGGTCCGGTGGACGAAATTTTTTAAAAAAATAAAGTGAAATCGCTACTTTCGACTAGATTTCGTCGAAACGTAACGATTTCATACAAAAGTTCGATACGTTATAACGCTTTTTGGCGAGTTATTTCGAGTTGAACTTTCGGTACTTTCGTAGCGATGCGAAAAAATTCTAAGTTCCAACGTCCCGGTCAGGTTGGTCCGGAGGATGAAATTTTTTAAAAAAATAAAGTGAAATCGTTACGTTCGACTAGATTTCGTCGATACGTAACGATTTCACGCAAAATTTCGATACGTTATAACGCTTTTTAGCGAGTTATTTCGAGTTGAACTTTCGGTACTTTCGTAACGGGGCGAAAAAATTCTAAGTTCCAACGTCCCGGTCACGTTGGTCCGGAGGGTGAAATTTTTTAAAAAAATAAAGTGAAATCGCTACTTTCGACTAGATTTCGTCGATACGTAACGATTTCACACAAAATTTCGATACGTTATAACGCTTTTTAGCGAGTTATTTCGAGTTGAACTTTCGGTACTTTCGTAACGGGGCGAAAAAATTCTAAGTTCCAACGTCCCGGTCAGGTTGGTCCGGAGGACGAAATTTTTTAAAAAAATAAAGTGAAATCGCTACTTTCGACTAGATTTCGTCGAAACGTAACGATTTCACGCAAAATTTCGATACGTTATAACGCTTTTTGGCGAGTTATTTCGAGTTGAACTTTCGGCCTTTTCGTAGCGGTGCGAAAAAATTCTAAGTTCCAACGTCCCGGTCACGTTGGTCCGGTGGACGAAATTTTTTAAAAAAATAAAGTGAAATCGCTACTTTCGACTAGATTTCGTCGAAACGTAACGATTTCACGCAAAATTTCGATACGTTATAACGCTTTTTGGCGAGTTATTTCGAGTTGAACTTTCGGCCTTTTCGT
>NW_026099345.1:75000-85000 GCF_024542735.1 Bombus huntii | reverse complement strand
CGGACCTTCGTGCGTCGAACACCGGCAAACGTAGCATATATCGCCTGATATGAAAAAAAAAATCGGTCACGAGGAGAACACTACGAGTATATACGTTCGATAACCGATACACGAAGCGGTGCATAAGCGGGCGGTCGCCCTCGTAAGGACGACTCACGACGCCGCGAGCACTCACGCAGGTCCGTGACCGGTTCTCTCCGCTCTTATTCGTATCCCTTCGTATACCTTCGTCCGACTCTGAAACGTTCTCTTATAATTTTTAAGAAGAACGACGGCGGGTTGTCAAGGCAAGAAGGGACAGAGAGAGACAGAGGTAGAGTTTCGTAGTCTCCCGTGAACACGATAGATTATATATCGAGCATGCGTACGACTTGCACGGTCTCTGCACGACCGCGACGAACGCCGACGAGCGTCCAACAATCGCTCGTACGTCGCGTATGTTCTCTCCGTCCGCTCTTATTCGTATCCTCGTTCTTGTACCTTCGTCCGACTCTGAAACGTTCTCTTATATAAAGAAGAACGACGGCGGGTTGTTAAGGCAAGAAGGGACAGAGAGAGACAGATACGGAGAGTAACGATACGCAACGCAAGCAGTCTTAGGTTTACGTGAGCAACCCTCAGCCAGGCGTGGTCCAGGAATTGTATCCGTGGACCGCAATGTGCGTTCGAAATGTCGATGTTCATGTGTCCTGCAGTTCACACGTTGACGCGCAATTAGCTGCGTTCTTCATCGACCCACGAGCCAAGTGATCCACCGTTCAGGGTAATCTTTTATAAATTTACAACAGTTCAATACTCAAATGTACTCTTCTCGGTTCTAGCGAAGCCGAGTTCCGTCACGTTCGACCAACGGGAATCGAACGCGCAGAAGTCGCCATAGGATTGACGACACAAAAACGTTCGAAAAAAAAAGAAAACGACGAACGCGCGAAGATACGCGCGTTCGCCGGCCGGGCGTAAAGTACATTATGATATATAACAACCATCGAGATCGAAGCTCCGTTCGTCAGGAAACGACGGGGATATATACACCCGATTCTGAATCCTCTGTACAGCACACGATCTCGCGAACGAGTAAGCACGGTGGCTAGCCCATGTTATATATGTGTTTGATTCTACTCTCTCGTCCAATTATTCAAGAAACAGCGCGCGTGCATCTCTCCATCGTTCGGGTGATAGTAAAGATTCGATGGGATTCGCGCGGCCGTCCGCCTCGAGCGGTCTTTCGTCCCAATATCCAGAAGCAGAGTTTGAAAAACTCTAGCGACGGCACGGGTGTCCGACTCACGACATCGAGGTTTCGAAGCCGGCGATCCCCTCCGAACGGATGGCGACCACGCGACCGACTGAAAGCATGAAAAATCGACGAAAGATAGAACACATCTCCG
This sequence comes from Bombus huntii, assembly GCF_024542735.1. Taxonomy (NCBI): domain Eukaryota; kingdom Metazoa; phylum Arthropoda; class Insecta; order Hymenoptera; family Apidae; genus Bombus; species Bombus huntii. The sequence goes on along the minus strand of NW_026099345.1, from coordinate 83,612 downwards.
TTCGGGTGGTGTTTTTTCTTTAAAAAAAAAAAAAAAAACAAAAATTCGATGGGACTCGCAGCCATCGTCCTCGCGCGGTCTTTCGTCCCGATATCCAGAAGCAGAGTTTGAAAAACTCTAGCGACGGCACGGGTGTCCGACTCACGACAACGAGGATAGACAGCCGGTCCCCTCCGAACGGGTTATGCGACGATAAACTCGATGAAACTTTAGTCTCGTTCAGGTAGTGTGTGTCTTGTAAATCAAAAATTCGATGGGACTCGCATCCATCGTCCTCGCGCGGTCTTTCGTCCCAACATCCAGAAGCAGAGTTTGAAAAACTCTAGCGACGGCACGGGTGTCCGACTCACGACAACGAGGATAGACAGCCGGTCCCCTCTGAACGGTATATTATATATGAGATGATAGACGACAAACTGGATGAAACTTTAAGTCTCGTTCAGGTAGTGTGTAAATCAAAAATTCGATGGGACTCGCATCCGTCGTCCTCGCGCGGTCTTTCGTCCCGATATCCAGAAGCAGAGTTTGAAAAACTCTAGCGACGGCACGGGTGTCCGACTCACGACAACGAGGAAAGACAGCCGGTCCCCTCTGAACGGTATATAATATGAAACTTTAAGTCTCGTTCAGGTAGTGTGTAAGTCAAAAATTCGATGGGACTCGCATCCGTCGTCCTCGCGCGGTCTTTCGTCCCGATATCCAGAAGCAGAGTTTGAAAAACTCTAGCGACGGCACGGGTGTCCGACTCACGACAACGAGGATAGACAGCCGGTCCCCTCTGAACGGTATATTATATATGCGATGATAGACGACAAACTGGATGAAACTTTAAGTCTCGTTCAGGTAGTGTGTAAATAAAAAATTCGATGGGACTCGCATCCGTCGTCCTCGCGCGGTCTTTCGTCCCGATATCCAGAAGCAGAGTTTGAAAAACTCTAGCGACGGCACGGGTGTCCGACTCACGACAACGAGGAAAGACAGCCGGTCCCCTCTGAACGGTATATTATATGAAACTTTAAGTCTCGTTCAGGTAGTGTGTAAGTCAAAAATTCGATGGGACTCGCATCCGTCGTCCTCGCGCGGTCTTTCGTCCCGATATCCAGAAGCAGAGTTTGAAAAACTCTAGCGACGGCACGGGTGTCCGACTCACGACAACGAGGATAGACAGCCGGTCCCCTCTGAACGGTATATAATATGAAACTTTAAGTCTCGTTCAGGTAGTGTGTAAGTCAAAAATTCGATGGGACTCGCATCCGTCGTCCTCGCGCGGTCTTTCGTCCCGATATCCAGAAGCAGAGTTTGAAAAACTCTAGCGACGGCACGGGTGTCCGACTCACGACAACGAGGATAGACAGCCGGTCCCCTCTGAACGGTATATAATATGAAACTTTAAGTCTCGTTCAGGTAGTGTGTAAGTCAAAAATTCGATGGGACTCGCATCCGTCGTCCTCGCGCGGTCTTTCGTCCCGATATCCAGAAGCAGAGTTTGAAAAACTCTAGCGACGGCACGGGTGTCCGACTCACGACAACGAGGATAGACAGCCGGTCCCCTCTGAACGGTATATAATATACATTATGCGACGGTAGACGATCAACTAGACGAAACTTTAGTCTCGTTCAGGTGGTGTAAAAAAAATTCGATGGGATACGCACGCACGGCTGTCGTCGTCCTCGAGCGGTCTTTCGTCCCAATATCCAGAAGCAGAGTTTGAAAAACTCTAGCGACGGCACGGGTGTCCGACTCACGACATCGAGGCTTCGAAGCCGGCGGCGTTCCCCTCTGAACGAACTTCGGCTAGACTAGTTACGAATCGTTGCTACACATCGTCTTCATCGTCGTCGTCGTCGACATCGACATCATCATCATATCATCATCATCATCATCATCATCGGTCATCGTCGCATAGCGGGCCAACATCCACGCGATGCGTCTTCGTTCTAGGTTACCCGATCCACGAGTATGTTACACGTGGTTTCGTTATTTCGAACGAAACGACATACGAAGAGCACACGCCCTTTGGGTAGGAAGCACGTTTCGAGAACGACGAGAGTTTCGATGAAAGAGACGAGAGAAGTCGACGCAGAAGGTATCCATGGATCTTCGAAGAGAACCTTCGAAGATGTATATCGGTATCCTTTCGCTCTGCGCGACTCGCTACAAGTTCTTTCGCTCTCGTCGACTCGTTCTAGACGCTTCGTTCGATCCCAAAGAGGAGTCTTCGATATGTCCCGTTGCTAGGAGGAGAACAAACGCAACACAGACCACGAAACATAGAAGAGAATAGGCGAGCATGATCACTCCGACACGAGGCACTTTAGAGATTTTCTTATTAGTTTGCATGGACTTTTATATTTCGTTTGTACGGTTTCCACGATGCAAATACGAAATACGAGATCGTGACGGCGGGTCTTTCTGTGTACGGCCTCTCGCAGGCGCCACGACTGCATTTCTCTTTACACCTGGTTTCCATCGTAATTTTTTCGTTTGATATCGAGCCTTAACTTTTGTTGGCTCTTTCGAAGCTAGAGTTCCCTTTTATTAGAATTTCATATATATATATATTATATGTTATATGTTTTATTCGGAGACGGCGGGTCTTTCTGTTTACGACCTCACGCAGGCGCCTCGAATAAGTTTCATTCGCATTTCGTTTTTATACTTGTATATATATATCTCTTCATCCCGATGATCGAGAGAGAGTGCCACCTTCTCTTCGTATAATTCCGTAGCTGGAGGGTCGTCTCCTCCTTAAGAATATTTCTATTCGTGCCAACGGAGGTTGCCAAGCTCCCTGGCGTTTTCGTTTGTTAAAGTATATAGCTTGTTAATACGTCGTATATACTTTCGTCGATACAGGAGGAGTACGGCTCCTTACCGACCATTGTGATATATATTTCATAGTTTTTATATGTGTTCAAGTCAAATTCTTTTGGTATCGTATCGTTAATGATCCTTCCGCAGGTTCACCTACGGAAACCTTGTTACGACTTTTACTTCCTCTAAATGATCAAGTTTGGTCATCTTCCCGGTAACATCGGCAATGCTTATCACATTGGCCGCGCACCAGTCCGAAGACCTCACTAAATCATTCAATCGGTAGTAGCGACGGGCGGTGTGTACAAAGGGCAGGGACGTAATCAACGCGAGCTTATGACTCGCGCTTACTGGGAATTCCTCGTTCATGGGGAATAATTGCAAGCCCCAATCCCTAGCACGAAGGAGGTTCAGCGGGTTACCCGGGCCTTTCGGCCAGGGAAAACACGCTGATTCCTTCAGTGTAGCGCGCGTGCGGCCCAGAACATCTAAGGGCATCACAGACCTGTTATTGCTCAATCTCGTGCGGCTAGAAGCCGCCTGTTCCTCTAAGAAGATTTGTTTGTACGTTGGTAGTAAAAACCCACCGACCGAAGCCGGGGGCCTTCGAGATACCATAAGTTACGTCTATTTAGCAGGCTAGAGTCTCGTTCGTTATCGGAATTAACCAGACAAATCGCTCCACCAACTAAGAACGGCCATGCACCACCACCCACCGAATCAAGAAAGAGCTATCAATCTGTCAATCCTTCCGGTGTCCGGGCCTGGTGAGGTTTCCCGTGTTGAGTCAAATTAAGCCGCAGGCTCCACTCCTGGTGGTGCCCTTCCGTCAATTCCTTTAAGTTTCAGCTTTGCAACCATACTTCCCCCGGAACCCAAAAGCTTTGGTTTCCCGGAAGCTGCCCGCCGAGTCATCGGAGGAACTTCGGCGGATCGCTGGCTGGCATCGTTTATGGTTAGAACTAGGGCGGTATCTGATCGCCTTCGAACCTCTAACTTTCGTTCTTGATTAATGAAAACATTTTTGGCAAATGCTTTCGCTTCTGTCCGTCTTGCGACGATCCAAGAATTTCACCTCTAACGTCGCAATACGAATGCCCCCATCTGTCCCTATTAATCATTACCTCGGGGCTCCGAAAACCAACAAAATAGAACCGAGGTCCTATTCCATTATTCCATGCACACAGTATTCAGGCGAAGGTAGCCTGCTTTAAGCACTCTAATTTGTTCAAAGTAAACGTATCGGCCCACCTCGACACTCAGTGAAGAGCACCGCGATGGGATATTAGTTGGACCGCCCGCGAGGAGCTAAGCCCACCGATAGGACGTACCACATAATGCCAGTTAAACACCGCGAGCGGTGAACCGACACTGTGACACACAGATTCAACTACGAGCTTTTTAACCGCAACAACTTTAATATACGCTATTGGAGCTGGAATTACCGCGGCTGCTGGCACCAGACTTGCCCTCCAATTGGTCCTCGTTAAAGGATTTAAAGTGTACTCATTCCGATTACGGGGCCTCGGATGAGTCCCGTATCGTTATTTTTCGTCACTACCTCCCCGTGCCGGGAGTGGGTAATTTGCGCGCCTGCTGCCTTCCTTGGATGTGGTAGCTGTTTCTCAGGCTCCCTCTCCGGAATCGAACCCTGATTCCCCGTTACCCGTTACAACCATGGTAGGCGCAGAACCTACCATCGACAGTTGATAAGGCAGACATTTGAAAGATGCGTCGCCGGTGCTAGATGACCATGCGATCAGCACAAAGTTATTCAGAGTCACCAAAACAAACGATGGACGGACAGACGAGCCATCCGCCACCGATTGGTTTTGATCTAATAAAAGCATTCCTACCATCTCTGGTCGGAATCTGTTTGCATGTATTAGCTCTAGAATTACCACAGTTATCCAAGTAAATGTAGGTATGATCTAAGAAACCATAACTGATTTAATGAGCCATTCGCGGTTTCACCTTAATGCGGCATGTACTGAGACATGCATGGCTTAATCTTTGAGACAAGCATATGACTACTGGCAGGATCAACCAGGGATCTTATTCGTATAACAATTCTTATAAATTTCGTTTAAGTTCTCTTCGTGTCGTAGGTGGGACGTAAGCACCGTACGACGAGACTTTTCGTTCTTAAGATAGATATATCTATAAAATATATCTCCTAGCGACGTTCGAGATACACCCATAGTTCAGTAATAATCTTCGAACGCCGCTCGCAGCCACTTTGTAATTCTCAACTCCACCTCCTCTCTTCTCTCTCTCTCTTTCTCATAGTCTTATATAAAATGTTTAGAATCGTACTTCTAAAGGAACATTTCCATAATGCTGTCTTCGTGTAAAAAGACTTATTAGAATATCTTAGCGGTAAAGCACGTATACGCACCTCACGCTGAACGAACAAGCGCGTATCCCAGTGCGTCGCGCTGGACATACCGTAAGAATATTCTTTCAATCGGTAGAACATTTTCGGCAGAAGACATACTACGCAAAGATAGTACGCTCCTACCGCCTCATCGGATACTTCTGCGAAAGCAGAAGTTTTTATAGAAAGCAGACGGTTATACTCTTTTGAATGAATCGATGCTCAGTTAGTACAAGCACACACGCATCTAACAATTTTTGTTAGAATACGTACACACAGGTCACCAGCTTCCCGACTCAGGGGAACCTTGCCACGATATTTGGTCATTACGTCCAGGACAGCGACCCGCGGCGCAGCAGTGTAGAGAAAAAACCAGAACGAGAACGGAGGAACAGTCGAGAAATAGCGTAAAATACACTAAGACTCGAGGAGCGGTGACTGAATTCTCAACCGAGGCCGTAGAATAGCCACGCGCTCAACGCTGTTCCGACCGAACCGTCCGGCTCGACGTCTCTCTTATAGATACGAAAGCGCCAGCCGGAAGGCCGGCGCCGGCCGGGCTAGCGGCCGCGCGCTTACGGTGCAAAACCTCCGTAGCAACGTACCGTTCGGAAGGGACGCTGGAACTTAGTCTCGCGAACGCTCGATCACTACTATACAAAGCCAATATCCAACCATCGAAATACATTACCAGACGTTTTATTAACATAATAGAAATGCATTTTTACCAAAAAATTAATTTTTTTTTTCACCGAAAAATTGCATCAGTAAACATACTCTTTTATCGAATACGGACAAAAAATAAGTTTATAATCAATTACAATACGTTAAAATAAGTAGAAATATGCAAAAAAATATATACCTTGTAACGTTAATTAACGAAAAAATTAGAAAAATATCCCAGTCGTGTCAGTTCGACGAACGCTAATTTTTTGAAAAAATCGATAAAAATGTTTAATCCCGACGTATTTAATAGAGATAGAACGATTCCCGTAAAAAAATTTATACCTTGTAACGCTTTTTAACGAATAAACTCGAAAAAACTTTTTCGCCCTCGGAATTTTTCTAAGTCCCAACGTACCGGCTCGGAATTTTTCTATGTTCCAACGACCGGTCGTGTCGGTCCAAACGTTTTTATATCCGTCTGCCGACGATATAAACGCTTAATCCCGACGTATTTTATCGAGTTATAACGATTTCTTGAAAAATATTCGTACGTTATAACGCTTTTTAACGAATTAATCGAAAAAGAGTGTTCGGTCCGAAAATTTTCTAAGTACGAACGACCGGCCGCATAGGTCCGTTTTTAAAAATCGTTCTCGGACGGAAATAAACCATTAATCCCGACGTATTTCGTCGAGTTACGTCGATTTATGCAAAAAAATTCATACCTTGTAACGCTTTTTAACGAATAAACTCGAAAAAACTTTTTCGCCCTCGGAATTTTTCTAAGTCCCAACGTACCGGCTCGGAATTTTTCTATGTTCCAACGACCGGTCGTGTCGGTCCAAACGTTTTTATATCCGTCTGCCGACGATATAAACGCTTAATCCCGACGTATTTTATCGAGTTATAACGATTTCTTGAAAAATATTCGTACGTTATAACGCTTTTTAACGAATTAATCGAAAAAGAGTGTTCGGTCCGAAAATTTTCTAAGTACGAACGACCGGCCGCATAGGTCCGTTTTTAAAAATCGTTCTCGGACGGAAATAAACCATTAATCCCGACGTATTTCGTCGAGTTACGTCGATTTATGCAAAAAAATTCATACCTTGTAACGCTTTTTAACGAATAAACTCGAAAAAACTTTTTCGCCCTCGGAATTTTTCTAAGTCCCAACGTACCGGCTCGGAATTTTTCTATGTTCCAACGACCGGTCGTGTCGGTCCAAACGTTTTTATATCCGTCTGCCGACGATACAAACGCTTAATCCCGACGTATTTTATCGAGTTATAACGATTTCTTGAAAAATATTCGTACGTTATAACGCTTTTTAACGAATTAATCGAAAAAGAGTGTTCGGTCCGAAAATTTTCTAAGTACGAACGACCGGCCGCATAGGTCCGTTTTTAAAAATCGTTCTCGGACGGAAATAAACCATTAATCCCGACGTATTTCGTCGAGTTACGTCGATTTATGCAAAAAAATTCATACCTTGTAACGCTTTTTAACGAATAAACTCGAAAAAACTTTTTCGCCCTCGGAATTTTTCTAAGTCCCAACGTACCGGCTCGGAATTTTTCTATGTTCCAACGACCGGTCGTGTCGGTCCAAACGTTTTTATATCCGTCTGCCGACGATATAAACGCTTAATCCCGACGTATTTTATCGAGTTATAACGATTTCTTGAAAAATATTCGTACGTTATAACGCTTTTTAACGAATTAATCGAAAAAGAGTGTTCGGTCCGAAAATTTTCTAAGTACGAACGACCGGCCGCATAGGTCCGTTTTTAAAAATCGTTCTCGGACGGAAATAAACCATTAATCCCGACGTATTTCGTCGAGTTACGTCGATTTATGCAAAAAAATTCATACCTTGTAACGCTTTTTAACGAATAAACTCGAAAAAACTTTTTCGCCCTCGGAATTTTTCTAAGTCCCAACGTACCGGCTCGGAATTTTTCTATGTTCCAACGACCGGTCGTGTCGGTCCAAACGTTTTTATATCCGTCTGCCGACGATATAAACGCTTAATCCCGACGTATTTTATCGAGTTATAACGATTTCTTGAAAAATATTCGTACGTTATAACGCTTTTTAACGAATTAATCGAAAAAGAGTGTTCGGTCCGAAAATTTTCTAAGTACGAACGACCGGCCGCATAGGTCCGTTTTTAAAAATCGTTCTCGGACGGAAATAAACCATTAATCCCGACGTATTTCGTCGAGTTACGTCGATTTATGCAAAAAAATTCATACCTTGTAACGCTTTTTAACGAATAAACTCGAAAAAACTTTTTCGCCCTCGGAATTTTTCTAAGTCCCAACGTACCGGCTCGGAATTTTTCTATGTTCCAACGACCGGTCGTGTCGGTCCAAACGTTTTTATATCCGTCTGCCGACGATACAAACGCTTAATCCCGACGTATTTTATCGAGTTATAACGATTTCTTGAAAAATATTCGTACGTTATAACGCTTTTTAACGAATTAATCGAAAAAGAGTGTTCGGTCCGAAAATTTTCTAAGTACGAACGACCGGCCGCATAGGTCCGTTTTTAAAAATCGTTCTCGGACGGAAATAAACCATTAATCCCGACGTATTTCGTCGAGTTACGTCGATTTATGCAAAAAAATTCATACCTTGTAACGCTTTTTAACGAATAAACTCGAAAAAACTTTTTCGCCCTCGGAATTTTTCTAAGTCCCAACGTACCGGCTCGGAATTTTTCTATGTTCCAACGACCGGTCGTGTCG
>NW_026099345.1:67500-70000 GCF_024542735.1 Bombus huntii | reverse complement strand
TCCTGAGTTTGAGGGCATCTATAAATCTCGATGGCCTGAGCAGTTCGTATTCCTCAAGCCACACGTTGCCAGTTTTGTTTCTCGAGAAGTCAGGTACGCCCTGCCCCTGACTTCTCAGTTCTGCCCATTGCTTAGTATGTTCTGCTTTTAATCTCTTTCGGGCCCTTTCAATGTCTTCTACTGAGGCTGGCCAATTGATCCTCAGCGAGTTGGCCATTTTCTTAAGTTTATCATTACATTTCTCATCAATCAGGCTGGACACCGCCGGATCGATCGAGCTTTTCATTTTAATAGCACTTTTAAGGGTGCCAAGTTTGACGATGTGTTCAAATCTTGGCAGCCCCAAACCGCCCCAGGATTTGGGGGCATAGAAAAAACCAGTGGCCGTTGAAGGCGTAAGATGGAATATGGCCTTTATTTCCTGTCTGACTTCGCTGTCCAGCAATCTTAAAACGCAGTCGCTCGGCGGGTTTACGAGAAGGTTATAGATATATCGGGGAAAGATGTATTTTATGATCAATTCTAGCTTCTGGCATGGTTTGAGAGAGAGCTTTCTAACCCTCCTCACCACACTCAGCAGCTCGGGAACAATTACGCCACAGTGTATGCCCTTCCATGGCCCCATTTTGGCGCCAAGGTACCTGAAGGCCTCGTCGGGATCGATCGTTGGGATGGTGTTATTCCCAAGTTTAACTTTTGGTTCTTTAACGAACCAAGTTCGTCTTTCTGCGACTATTTGAAATATCTGACTTTTGTCCCGAGAGATGGTCATACCGAGGCCATTCAGATACTCGTTGAGCATATCCACTTGGCGCTGCGCTTCCCCGATATCAGCGCCGAGCAATACTACGTCGTCAGCGAAAGCCAGTACAGGGATCGTCCGTGAATCATTTATGTTTATCCCCCTGGTTTGATTCTCGATCAAATCCAGCAGTGGCTCCAAGCACAGATTGAATAGCAGCGGCGACAAAGGGTCGCCCTGCTTAACTCCCCTGAGGATCGTAATCTCGACCCCCATATTATTTTTAGTCTTGATCGTTGTCTTGCCCTCACTATACATACAACCAATCAAGTCGGTAATGGGGGTCGGCACTCCCTTCCTCCTCAGGCAGGGAACAATTGCCGAATGAGGCACTGTATCAAAGGCTTTTGAGATATCCACTATTGTGAATATCCCGCCTTTCTTTTTCTTACTATGATCCAAGGCAGCGCTCAACAGGTCGATGTTAATTTTACAGCCGCTCTCGGCGGTGAATCCTTTCTGCCTTGGATTCAACACAATGCCCCTTCTTATCCTCCCGTCAATAATGGAGGAGAAAATACGGCCGAGAATGGGGCCAATAGTTATTGGCCTCCAATTCTCGACCAGGCTGCTATTCTTGTTTGCTTTTGGAATTAATGTTGTTCTATTTTCCTTCCATATAGGAGGAAAATAGGAATAATAAATCAAGATGTTGTAAAGCTTAGTTAATATTATAGGCAGGCCGGGGATCAGAAGGTGTTCCTTCTGGAAACCATCCGGTCCTGCCGCAGCCTTCATTCTTATTTTGCTTAGTTTCTCCGCCACATCCTCAACAGCAATTGGCGGGAAGATTTCGCATAAGGACAGCTCGGGGGCTCTACCTCCTGGGACAGGGACTTCGACAGGTCCTGTCTGGCCCCATAGATCCTCGTAGAGTCCCTTCACTTCCTCAGCACTAGGTGGATCCCTAGCCGGTTGGAGGAAGGCCTGATCATCGTTTATAACAGCATCAGCCAACCTCTTTGGATTTTCAGTGAACAACTCCTGGCAACGTGCGAAGGAGTATCTCTTTCTAGCGTTTCTGTTCTTTCTATTGCTATTTTGGTGTGCAATCCGTTTATTGTTTTCGTTTCTTGCCCTCTTTTTGTTTTTATTAGTTTCTTGTAAAGCTCCATAGAGCGTGCATTTTATAAAATCATTTATAGCGCTCTCAAGGGCTTCCCTATTTCCCTTGAGAGAGACCCAGATAGTCATCAGTCGAGTGTGGACCCACCTTAAAACAGGTGGCACCTCGACTTGTGTCGAAATAGCGGACTCCAATTGGAGTTTCCACTCTTGATATTCTGAACCGCTGATTCCAGGCTCTTCAAAACACGCATTGCCTGGATCAACGGGATCGCACCCTCCCTCTGTCACCTGAGTTGGCTCTGTTTCCTCACCAATCAGTCTCAGCTTCTTTCGCTGATACCTGATTTGGTCGATCGTCTTGCTGGTGAGGATCTCGCTTATCATTTTATTGGGGAATTTGTGGTCCTTATAGGTCTCACAAAGTTCCCTTAATTGGGCCAACTCCTCCAACGTCCATTTTTTCTCAGGGGGGTCCGTTCCCCTTCTTTTGACGTTTCTTACGGCAGGGTGCGCATGCCGCTCGTGGGTAGACAGCCCTCTAAGCGTCCCAAAACTCATGGAGCAGGTTTCGCATCTGTGCGAGCCGCCAGCACTCTGACTCGTGCCTCTACAGTGAGGCAGGTGACATCT